>NC_083586.1:31262783-31545283 GCF_027579695.1 Neoarius graeffei
GACTTGTCCAGGGTGTACCCCGCCTTTCGCCCGTAGTCAGCTGGGATAGGCTCCAGCTTGCCTGCGACCCTGTAGAAGGATAAAGCGGCTAGAGATAATGAGATGAGATGATGAGATCTTTGCAATAAATTAATTCCATCATTCAGTATTCAAGGTATTCCTCAATTAACTTATTTTTGATCATCCTACATCCTTATTTTATTTTTTCCTTTCTCACTTTTTGAATAAAAACCCTTTTTGTATCACTACCCTTCTAATGCACAACATGGGTCAAAAACAACCTGCATTCATTTTCCAGGTTATTTCATGTATGGCTGAGTGTTTCTATGATATACTTTTGAAATAAATTCATTTTGTCATTTACTTTTCCAAATATGCAGTAAATATCTTGTTTTTGTTTAGCACAAATCATCATTTTTATTTTTCCTTTCTTAAGTTATGAACAAGCACAGCTTTTGTAATTCTACATCAAGTTTACACACATGGGTCAGAACCGACCCGCATGCATTTACTCCAGCGTTTGGTGGGAACTGTGAATTGTGCTTGTGTCAGACATTTCCCAGCTCAGCACAGCGCCCTTTGCCCATCTAATACATGCAAGTAATGTTTTTCAATTGTTCTAACGTTACCTTAGAAAAAAATTGATTATGTTTAGGTTCCCTTGAGAGTGAGTTGTAACTTTCTGACAAGTAATCTAGTAATTACTATTAGCTACCGAGCTGTTGACATATTCTACTTTAGTTAGCTAATTTTATTGTAGTTGGCTTAGCTAACTACAGGGTTAATAAATAAATAACTGGCCCCATTCACTGCTAAAGTAATTACTTGAAACAAATTATTATAGTATTAAGACATTTAATTTTAAATCAAACTTGGATGACCCATGTGTAGTAATATAAAAAGTAGTTTTGTTCATAAAGTAGGAAAGAAAAAATTAAATTAATGATTTGTGGTAATTTAAAAACAAGATATTTAAAGAATACTTGGAATATTCAATCATAAAATAAATTGATTTCAAAAGATAGAGCAAAGAAAAACTCAGTCAGCATGAAATAACCTGGAAAATGAATGCGGGTCATTTTTGACCCATGTTGTGCATTAGAAGGGGTGTGCATATGTTTTGCATCAAATGGTTAAATTTCAAAATAAATAAAAAATACTGGAGAAAAAGGTTATTTTAAAGATCTGAGCAATTGATAGATATTTTGGGCAGAAGAATTGCTCTTGAAGGTGCTTTACTTTACTTTCTCAAGATGGATGTATATAGTTGGAAGCGGCCAAATAAGGCTGACGGGGGGAAAAAATTAAAATCTAAAAAATTTGAAAATGGGCGGCACGGTGGTGTAGTGGTTAGCGCTGTCGCCTCACAGCAAGAAGGTCCTGGGTTCGAGCCCCGGGGCCGGCGAGGGCCTTTCTGTGCGGAGTTTGCATGTTCTCCCTGTGTCCGCATGGGTTTCCTCCGGGTGGTCCGGTTTCCCCCACAGTCCAAAGACATGCAGGTTAGGTTAACTGGTGACTCTAAATTGACCGTAGGTGTGAATGTGAGTGTGAATGGTTGTCTGTGTCTATGTGTCAGCCCTGTGATGACCTGGCGACTTGTCCAGGGTGTACCCCGCCTTTCACCCGTAGTCAGCTGGGATAGGCTCCAGCTTGCCTGCGACCCTGTAGAAGGATAAAGCGGCTACAGATAATGAGATGAGATGGGAGAAATTTGAAAATTTCAAACAGCTGTAACTTATGTTCTATTTAACCTAGGGGGAAAATAAAACCAGTTTTGAATTCAGAGCATCATACTCTTTCTTTTCGTATGCCACACTCCTTGATCACAACTAGATTTAAAAATGGGCTGTCAATGCTATTTACGATAGTGCTAAGTGTTCCTGATGTAGGAACTGCAGAGAATAATATGAACTGTTGAGTGCTTAGCTTTTGTAAGTGTTAATATTTGTAATAATTCTGGTATTTTAAAAAAACAAATTCTTCAACGGGAAAGTTACATTTTGAATTTTAAACAGCTTCTTTGATGAAGATTTTGTCATCTGAGAACAAGTTCCAGAAGCAAATAGTAAAATAGTGTTGTGAAAAACTATTTGCCCCTGCCTGATTTCTTCTCTTTTTGCATATTTGTGACACTTCCTTCTTTCAAATCTTCAAACTAAATTTTATATACGACAAAGACAATCCGACTAAACACAAAATACAGTTTTTAAATGATTAGTTCATTTATTGAAGTAATAAAGTTATCCAGTACCAACTGGCCTTGATGAAAAAAATAATTACCCCCTTAGTTACTAAATCAACCAATTAACCAAATTCAATTAATAATTGGGCTCACTTATGCTAGAAATACCCAGGTATGATTACTGCCAGCCCTGCTGAATCTGAACATCACTAAAATGCAAACTTAACAGCAATGTGATGTAGGCTAAAAGGTCTCAACAATCAGCCTACTATGTCAATATTACAGTGGTGCTTGAAAGTTTGTGAACCCTTTAGAATTTTCTATATTTCTGTATAAATATGACCTAAAACATCATCAGATTTTCACACAAGTCCTAAAAGTAGATAAAGAGAACCCAGTTAAACAAATGAGACAAAAATATTATACTTGGTCATTTATTTATTGAGGAAAATGATCCAATATTACATATCTGTGAGTGGCAAAAGTATGTGGACCTTTGCTTTCAGTATCTGGTGTGACTCCCTTGTTCAGCAATAATTGCAACTAAACATTTCTGGTAACTGTTGATCAGTCCTGCACACCGGCTTGGAGGAATTTTAGCCCGTTCCTCCATACAGAACAGCTTCAACTCTGGGATGTTGGTGGGTTTCTTCACATGAACTGCTCGCTTCAGGTCCTTCCACAACATTTCAACTGGATTAAGGTCAGGACTTTGACTTGGCCATTCCAAAACATTAACTTTATTCTTCTTTAACCATCCTTTGGTAGAACGACTTGTGTGCTTAGGGTTGTTGTCTTGCTGCATGACCCACCTTCTCTTGAGATTCAGTTCATGGACAGATGTCCTGACATTTTCCTTTAGAATTCACTGGTATAATTCAGAATTCATTATTCCATCAATGATGGCAAGCCGTCCTGGCCCAGATGCAGCAAAAACAGGCCCAAACCATGATACTACCCCCACCATGCTTCACAGATGGGATAAGGTTCTCATGCTGGAATGCAGTGTTTTCCTTTCTCCAAACATAACGCTTCTCATTTAAACCAAAAAGTTCTATTTTGTTCTCACCCGTCCACAAAACATTTTTCCAATAGCCTTCTGGCTTGTCCACGTGATCTTTAGCAAACTGCAGACGAGCAGCAGTGTTCTTTTTGGGAGAGCAGTGGCTTTCTCCTTGCAACCCTTCCATGCACACCACTGTTGTTCAGTGTTCTGATGGTGGACTCATGAACATTAACATTAGCCAATGTGAGAGAGGCCTTCAGTTGCTTAGAAGTTACCCTGGGGTCCTTCGTGACCTCGCTGACTATTACACGCCTTGCTCTTGGAGTGATCTTTGTTGGTCGACCACTCCTGGGGAGGGTAACAATGGTCTTGAATTTCCTCCATTTGTACACAGTCTGTCTGACTGTGGATTGGTGGAGTCCAAACTCTTTAGAGATGCTTTTGTAACCTTTTCCAGCCTGATGAGCATCAACAACGCTTTTTCTGAGGTCCTCAGAAATCTCCTTTGTTCGTGCCATGATACACTTCCACAAACATGTGTTGTGAAGATCAGACTTTGATAGATCCCTGTTCTTTAAATAAAACAGGGTGCCCACTCACACCTGATTGTCATTCCATTGACTGAAAACACCTGACTCTAATTTCACCTTCAAATTAACTGCTAATCCTAGAGGGTCACATACTTTTGCCACTCACATATGTAATATTGGATCATTTTCCTCAATAAATAAAAGACCAAGTATAATATTTTTGTCTCATTTATTTAACTGGGTTCTTTTTATCTACTTTTAGGACTTGTGTGAAAATCTGATGTTTTAGGTCATATTTATGCAGAAATATAGAAAATTCTAAAGGGTTCACAAACTTTCAAGCACCACTGCAAATACTATATATGATATAAATTTCACAAGAAAGGTGGCACGGTGGTACAGTGGTTAGCACTGTTGCCTCACAGCAAGAAAGTACTGGGTTTCAGCCCCACGGCTGACCAGGGCCTTTCTATGTGGAGTTTGAATGTTTTCCTTGTGCCTGTTCCTCCGGGTGCTCAGATTTCCTTCTACAGTCCAAAGACATGCAGATTAAGTTCAATTATCTACTCTAAATTGCCCATAGGTGTGTATGTGAGGTGGTGTTTACATTAGACCGTATCAGCGGATCATCAGATTAACGTTTTTAAAACGATTCGCATGCACACAGCAACGCCAATACACGGATACGCTCGGCTCCGCAGGCATCCTGCGCTCCAAATCACTCCGCCCTGAACAGCGAGTGCCCTCTGGAGGGTGCGCACTCCGGCCCTGCGCAGCTCACAGAGCGCGCGAGTGAAGCGCACGAGCAGTGATTGGGGACAAATAGCAGGAAGTGAAAGTCCGCGCCGTTTTTCAGCAGTCGCGCCACATGACCAACGTGGCATGACCAACGCCAGCGAATCAGGAAGGTGGATGTCACAGTGACGTTATCCAATGACGACGTCAGCTAGAGCTCAGCACTGCGTTTCCTCGTTCCTCAATGTTTACACAGCACCGGATCAGATACGAACTGGGTTGAATACGTGGGCCCTGGCGGATTCAAGTTGTTCCGCCTGTGGAGTCGTTTCCCGGCGTTTTAATGTGCACGGACAGTGCATCCACGACGAAAACGAGACGGATACGGTCTAATGTAAACACCACCTAAGTGTGAATGGCTGTCTGTCTCTCTGTGTTAGCTCTGTGATGGATTGGCGGCCTGTTCAGGGTGTACCCTGCCTCTCACCCGATGTCAGCTGAGATTGGCTCCAGCTTCCCCTGCAAACCGCAGTGACTAAGCAGGATAGAAAATTAACAAATGAATGATAAAGAAAATTATTGAAGGCTTTGCGGAATGCTCGATTCTGATCGGTCAGTTATGGGATTGTACAGTCTGTTATTTCTGTTTAACAGACCATTGCTTCGAATAACAGACCGTTGCTATAGACCATGTCATTAGTGGAAGCAATAAAATCATTTTTTAATCAAAGCAAAGCAAAAGGGTCTTGAATCACTCTGAAGGTGTTCATTCCTAACATATCAGACGGGAAAGGGTTACAAAACCATTTCTAAGGCCATGGGACTCCAGTGAACCACACTGAAAGCCATCATTTCCAAATTGAAAAAAAAAACAACAACAACCCTTGAACAGTGGTGAATCTTCTCACAAGTGGAAGGCCTACCAAAATTCCTTCAAGAGCACAGTGAGGACTTATGCAGAAAGATCAGTAATCAGGATGAATTTTGATTACTGTAAATATTTTCTTTTATTCCAAATACTGTGTCACATGAAATTGTTTCTTTGCAGACTGTGGCATGTGCACATATAGAAACAAGTATCTAGGTTTTCCTCTGGATACTTGCTTCTACATGTGCACATGCCATACAGAGCTCATGTTTTGTTAGACTTCCTTTGTCAGGTAATAACTGCTGGGAGGCACGGCTCAGTGATGAGCGGCTTTGAATTTTGCATGTATTTTTCTTTCATTATGTGATATGGAAATTTCATGTTGACTTGCATCTAAAAAACCAACCAACCAAACAAACAAAAACCCTCCATAGCCATTGGTCGTATCTGTACTTACTGATCTGCAAGTCCCATTATCTTATAAAAATTAATCAGCACTATGACGTGTCAAACTTATTACCTTATGCACTCACTAAAGCAATGTGATGCATGCGAGCTGTAAAAGCTGTGCTCTGACATTGGACTGACTCACCTCCTTCATGGACTGCAGAGTATGAAGACTCTGGAGAAGCTCCAGCATGGCTCCACCAGTAAATTAAGAGAAGAGGCTGCAGCATGGCTCCTCAAGCATCAGCAAGTCCTAGAAAAAAAAAAAACAGCTTAGCTTTGCTATGCCATGAAATGCACACTCAACTGGATTCAGGTCAGATGACTGACCTGGCCATTACAGAACATTCTGCAATGGGTTGCTTTCAAAGTATACTTCAGGTATATACTTCATTATCCATAAGCATTACGAAGCATTTAGCTGAATCTGAGCAGATAATATATAAAATATATTGCATATAAAATATATCTGTGAGTGGCAAAAGTATGTGAACATTTGCTTTCAGTATCTGGTGTGAACCCCTTGTGCAGCAATAACTGCAACTAAATGTTTCTGGTAACTGTTGATCAGTCCTGCACACCGGCTTGGAGAAATTTTAGCCCATTCCTCCGTTCAGAACAGCTTCAACTCTGGGATGTTGGTGGGTTTCCTCACATGAACTGCTCACTTCAGGTCCTTCCACAACATTTTGATTGGATTAAGGTCAGGACTTTGACTTGGCCATTCCAAAACATTAATTTTATTCTTCTTTAACCATTCTTTGGTAGAACGACTTGTGTGCTTAGGGTCGCTGTCTTGCTGCATGACCCACCTTCTCTTGAGATTCAGTTCATGGACAGATGTCCTGACATTCTCCTTTAGAATTCGCTGGTATAATTCAGAATTCATTGTTCCATCAATGATGGCAAGCCATTCTGGCCCAGATGCAGCAAAACAGGGCCAAACCATGATACTACCACCACCATGCTTCACAGATGGGATAAGGTTCTCATGCTGGAATGCAGTGTTTTCCTTTCTCCAAATATAACGCTTCTCATTTAAACCAAAAAGTTCTATTTTGGTCTCATCCATCCACAAAACAGTTTTCCAATAGCCTTCTGGCTTGTCCACGTGATCTTTTGCAAACTGCAGACGAGCAGCAATGTTCTTTTTGGAGAGCAGTGGCTTTCTCCTTGCAACCCTGGCATGCACACCATTGTTGTTCAGTGTTCTCCTGATGGTGGACTCATGAACATTAGCCAATGTGAGAGAGGCCTTCAGTTGCTTAGAAGTTACCCTGGGATCCTTTGGGACCTCGCTGACTATTACGTGCCTTGCTCTTGGAGTGATCTTTGTCAGTCGACCACTCCTGGGGAGGGTAACAATGGTCTTGAATTTCCTCCATTTGTACACAATCTGTCTGACTGTGGATTGGTGGAGTCCAAACTCTTTAGAGATGCTTTTGTAACCTTTTCCAGCCTGATGAGCATCAACAACGCTTTTTCTGAGGTCCTCAGAAATCTCCTTTGTTCATGCCATGATACACTTCCACAAACATGTGTTGTGAAGATCAGACTCTGATAGATCCCTGTTCTTTAAATAAAACAGGGTGCCCACTCACACCTGATTGTCATCCCATTGACTGAAAACACCTGACTCTAATTTCACCTTCAAATTAACTGCTAATCCTAGAGGTTCACATACTTTTGCCATTCACAGATATGTAATATTGGATCATTTTCCTCAATAAATAAATGACCAAGTATAATATTTTTGTCTCATTTTTTTAACTGGGTTCTCTTTATCTACTTTTAGGACTTGTGTGAAAATCTGATGATGTTTTATGTCATATTTATGCAGAAATATAGAAAATTCTAAAGGGTTCACAAACTTTCAAGCACTACTGTAAGGTGCTCGCCATCTCTCTGATGGGTTTGCTTTGATTTTTCATTAAGATCTAGTGATGGTTTGCTTCACTTGCTGTGACAGCTCTTTGCAAATGTCACACCGTTTATCTGTTTACTTATAATTGGAATAATAAGCCAACAACACACCTGGCTATGAAAGAGCCGAGTAGCCAAATTACTTTTGGTCTTTTAAAAATGGGGGAACCACAGATAAAGTTCTGTAATTCATACACCGTTCACTTGACCAGGGTGTGAATATACTCAGATTATAGCTGAATGAAAAGAAAGAATTGTTCTAAAGTGACACACCATCCTGAGCGGTTATGGATCTCTTTTCTAGTTCAAATGCCACAACTATCCTAAAACATATTGAGTGACTTTCAGTCTGGCATTGTATTATTTCCAACCATTTGAGCCTTTGGCAAAGATACAAGACCCAAAATGCAGAGCAAAAAAAGTGAAAGGTTTTTCAGTAAGTATGGTTGTACAAATTTGACTTGCTTTGAAGTCACAGTGATTCTGAAGATTTTCTTCATTAACTTTTGTATCAAAATAGTCAAACAAACACTGACAGATAATTATGCCATACAGCTAATTTTGCATTTTGTTATCTCGAGATAAAGTTTGTTTTCTCAAGTTAATTGATTTTTTTTATTAACTAATTATTCATAATTTTATTTTTTCATATGTAAGGGAATAAGTTGAATGATCTCCTCTTTGGGGCGGCACGGTGGTGTAGTGGTTAGCACTGTCGCCTCACAGCAAGAAGGTCCGGGTTCGAGCCCCGTGGCCGGTGAGGGCCTTTCTGTCAGCTGGGATAGGCTCCAGCTTGCCTGCGACCCTGTAGAACAGGATAAAGCGGCTACAGATGATGAGATGAGATGAATTATTCATTTTGTTTTATCTAGCCTAGTCAAAAGTCAAAGTCCCTCCCATGCCAGGACCTGGTCTTCCCAGGCAGTCTCCCGCCCCAGCACTACCCAGACACTAAGCGCATTAGGTGGCGCCAAACTCCATTTCTTGCCTATCCTTGACTTGCAAGGGACGTCAAAGCAAAATAGAAACCCGGATGTCGGCCATGTTGGTGGATATACAAATATGGGGTCAAGCGACATTCCATACAAAACATAGTCACGCATGCGCAACTCTCTTTGTTTTTCCACTGCTTTAAGTGTTCTTTTAGCTATGCCATATCTTTGTGCTGTATATGGTTGTGGTCACAGCAGTACTCGTGACCGTGGAACGTTCCGATTTTTGAGAATTCCGTCTGTGATTCGGAAAGAGGGTGAGGAAACTCTGAGGCTTAGTACAGAGAGGAGATGAGGGGATCAGGACACTTCGTCCAATGACCATTTCGTCCAATAGTCAAAACATTTCATCCAAAGCCTTTTCAGACGCACTATCAATTATTTTATATTTCAGGGGTTCCGGTGTTCGCGAATGAAAGCCCCACGAGAGCGCTGCTCGGCGTCTAAATATTTAACATAATCCAGCCGGCTTTAAAAATTAATAACTCTGTCAATGGAGCTCACAGCAAAGCCAAATTTTACAGGCACCTCCCTCTAAGCCTCCCCCTTTGAAAGAGCATGGTCTCGGTTCAGTAGGACCGCGGCTCGGCCCGGGATTCACAAATGAAGCCCCCGCGAGAGCACTGCTTGGCGCCTAAAGATTTAACATGATCCATACTATGGCACTCACTATCATTATCATTTACAAAAATGCGTTTTGCTTCAGTCAAATGCCATTGAGAATGCCGCTGTTTTTTTAACAAACAAATACCTGAAATATAAAATAACTGATAGTGCGTATGAAAAAGGCTTTGGATGAAATGGTCATGGGACAAAATGACCTGTATTTGTACTTGATGATCAATAGAAGCATTTTATCTTCAGAAAAGCCTGACTTTTTAAAATATGGGTCAAAACCACACATCTATCTTCCCTCGATCGTTCAAATCATGGTAATACTGAGAAAATTCAGCACTGTTTACAGACACGCTTTCAGCAGCTGCCATCCTACTTGCTTTGTGTATCCACCATCATGGCAGACGGTCATGACATAGCACATTTTGATCACGTGGTTGCAAGTCATCTATTACAGGGCTTTTCAAAGTGTGGGGCGTGCCCCCCCTGGGGGGCGCCAGAGTTCTTCGGGGGGGGCGCAACGTGAGAGACAAAATGGATCGATTTTTAGTACCTAAAGCTACAGTGAGTGAGGAGACAAAGTCTGGGCCAAGCAAAAAAACAGAGCCTCCAGGATGTTGCGATTTGCAACTTCAGCGCAAATTCAACCAATCCCCGCGAATTCAGGGCGGTGTTGCAATTATATCCAATCACCACAACTTTCCCGCAAATTTGACCAATCGTTGGCGTCGTCTTGAGGTGACGTCGACAAACTACCTTCCGCCTTACTTCCGTGTGTTCAAGAGAAGCAGCATGCGCGTCGTGTTGCCAGATTGGACGATTTCAAGTGCATTTTGGCGGGTTTTGAACATATTTTGGACTGGAAAACGTCAGCAGTATCTGGCAACACTGAAAGTGTGTTATGTTTACAGTGAAGGACTGTGTGCACTTTATTTTATTTTTTTTACTTAATACAAGAAGTTAATGGATGCCAACATTTTTGCCAAAATGGTATTTTATTTTCCATTGTTTAGGCAGCTTCAGCATCATACTGTGAGATTCTGTTCAAATTGTTTTTTTCTTCTATGAAGCCTGAGCCATTTATTTTATTAGTTTATAATTATTGTTTAATTTAGTCTTCAGGAGAGACTGCCTGCACACAGCACTAGTATTAATAGTTTTTTTTTCTTACGTGAAAGCTGAGGCATTTATATTATATTTTAAGGTAACTTCATGTTGTGCTGTGAGGTTCTATGCACTTTAACTTTTGAACCAACAGGTGCATTTGGATAAGTAAAGCCTATTTTTCTGCATTTTTGTAGTCCTGGTAATCTTTTATATTGGTAAAGTTGTTTATAGGACCATTTCTCTTTGTTTTTTTAATCAATAGTTTTTCAGTAATAACTTAATATTTAACATATCACTCAATTTTAATCACAAAAAGAGAAAATCGCAACAATTTCTCGCAACTTTCACTTCCTCCCGCAATGTAATCGCAACAAAAACCTAAAAAAACACCGCAACTTTCATCGCAATTTTTTTTGGAAACCCCCGCAACATCAGACATTTTAGCCCACAACAATCACAAAAAAGGCCCGTGGAATCCTGGGGGGACTGGAAAAAGAAGGAAGTATGACCACGATTATTTAAAGTTTGGATTTTCATGGACTGGATCTGAAGATGCTCCACTGCCACAGTGTGTTGTCTGCCAAGAGGTGCTAGCTAACGATGCTATGGGATGTTTAAAATGTGTAAAACAAGATGTTTTCAAAAAGCACAGATGTTTAAAATGTGAAAAAGAAAAAAATAATGTGTACAACAACCATTTTTTAAAAATACGAATGGAACATTAAGTATAGCAACAACAAAAATTGTAAGGGGGGGCGCTGTTGTTTATTTGCTCTCCGAGGGGGGGCTGACTCTCCCACACTTTGAAAACCCCTGATCTATTACATAGCTAGGGTTACAGTGGGGGGCTGGTCCTCTGGTAACTGCGAGAGTTTGACTCCCAACTCGCATGTGTATCGTGGTGTGTCTCGCCAGATGCATGTAGCCTCGTGATTTATAAATAATTTCTGTGTAAAAATCTTAGGCACATGTAAAGAAATGCTGTAGATCAAAAATGGCTTTAAAAATAATGAAATGAAATGTTTCAACATTTAAAAAATCCTATAAACAGCAGTAAGCCATCTCATCTCATTATCTCTAGCTGCTTTATCCTGTTCTACAGGGTCGCAGGAGCCTATCCCAGCTGACTACGGGTGAAAGGCGGGGTACACCCTGGACAAGTCGCCAGGTCATCACAGTGCTGACACATAGACACAAACAACCATTCACACTCACACCTACGGTCAATTTAGAGTCACCAGTTAACCTAACCTGAATTGTCTTTGGACTGTGGGGGAAACCGGAGCACCCGGAGGAAACCCACGCAGACACGGGGAGAACATGCAAACTCCGCACAGAAAGGCCCTCGCCGGCCACGGGGCCCGAACCCGGACCTTCTTGCTGTGAGGCGACAGCGCTAACCACTACACCACCGTGCCACCCACAGTAAGCCATAATAAATGAAACAAAGTCAATATTTGGTGTGAGACGACCCTTTGCTTAAAAAAACAAACAAACAAACAAACAGTAGTCTCAGGTACAGTGAGTGCAGTTTTATGCGGAAATGAGCTGTAGGTTTGACTGAGCATCTTACAGAACCAGCCACAGTTCTTCTGGACACTTTGTCACACTCACTTCTTCATTTTGCACCAAAACCCAGCAGCCTTCATTATGTTTTCTTTTTCAATCTGAAAAGTGCTCTCTTTTGTAATATGCTGCTCAGATACAATTTTTTTTTTTCCTGTAGCATTTAGTTTTGTGCCGGAAAACAAATGTTTGGAACTCTAAAATGTTTTTGTATCGACTCAATAAAGTAGAAGTCATAAAATAGAAATCTATAACAATGTTTGAATGGAAAAAAATAGGGTGCCTAAGACTTTTGCACAGTACTGTGTATTTATTTATCCTTTTGCTTATTTTTTCATTCATTCATGATCGGTAGTAGTGATGGGCGGCGTGTACAAAGGGCAGGAACTTAATCAACAAGAGCGTGACTCATGTTTACTGGGCATTCCTTGTTCATTAGGGATAATTGTATCAATCACGAATGGGGTTCAGTGGACTACCCACGCCTCTCAGGATAGGGTAGGCATATGCTGATCCACTCACTGTGCACGCATGCAGCCATCTATGGGTCTCACACGTGATTTCACATTCATTCAATCTCTCAGTATTGAATGAAAAAAAGAATAAATAAAAATAGATAAATAAATCGGCTACATAATGAATAAATATTAAATAAAAAATAAAGGCAATAATTAACTAATAATTAATAAACTCATTCATTATCATGAGAAAACGAGCTTTGTTATCTTGAGATAATGCAATCATTTTCTCGTTCCCATCTCATCTCATTATCTCTAGCCGCTTTATCCTTCTACAGGGTCGCAGGCAAGCTGGAGCCTATCCCAGCTGACTATGGGCGAAAGGCGGGGTACACCCTGGACAAGTCGCCAGGTCATCACAGGGCCGACACATAGACACAGACAACCATTCACACTCACATTCACACCTACGCTCAATTTAGAGTCACCAGTTAACCTAACCTGCATGTCTTTGGACTGTGGGGGAAACCGGAGCACCCGGAGGAAACCCACGCGGACACGGGGAGAACACGCAAACTCCACACAGAAAGGCCCTCGCCGGCCACGGGGCTCGAACCCAGGACCTTCTTGCTGTGAGGCGACAGCGCTAACCACTACACCACCGTGCCGCCCCTCATTTTCTCGTTATCATGACAAAATGGCATTTTAACAAAATTACTGCATACACCACCGTTCTTGTCTTCCGTAGGAGGCAATGCAGTATCAGGCAGTTTCATGATGCACAGAAGAAGTTAACAGACTCAAACATGTGCATATAAAAGAAGGAGTACATCAATAAAGAGTGTGTACTATCATAAGTGGGGATATTATGAGTCACACAGTAAGTATTATCCTTTTGAAATGACCATTTCCCTGAGTTATTTGATGGCACTGAGAGCTGAACCACATGAACATGCTCAAGGCCTAATTAAAACATTTTGGCCTGCTGATTGTTAAAGATCAAAATGAGAATTTGTATTCAACATGGATTTGATTACTTTTGAGTCTGAAATTGAGTTAATCATAAAAGACCTTTATGCTGCAAGATTACACAATTACATACAATGATTTTTTTATTCTTTCCCAAAGCGTAGCAAAAGACGAGACCATCTTAGAAGCAGACGTATTTCTAAAGCCAAATAAATTGAAATGCATACCTAGTAGACTTGCTTTTAGTGAAACCAGCTGCAACCAAATGCTTTTGCAAATGTGAACATGGCTGAAAGTTGGACCTTAACAACTCTTCTTATGCTGTGTTCACACTTATACCGGTACGATAGTGGTATAACTGTATCGATACAAAGTATACCGGTACAGTTTAGTGCATCTGTCCACACTAGCGAGAAATGTTTGCGGTTTTCTTTCACGGTAGTTGAAATGCGCGTGCACGAAATGTTTCCGTGGTTACCGAGTAACTTCCTTCCGAGAATATGGCGGATGAAACAACGTGTGTGTGCTTTTTGTTGTCAATGTACAGTCTGTATTTCTGGTGGTCATTTATTCAGTCGAATCGTGTAAAACGCGCGAGGCAGTTGAGAAAGAAACAAAGAAAACGAATCTCCCTTTCTCCCCCCTCACTTTCTCCCTCTTTCCTTCTCTTCCCCTCCCTTTTCCCCTCTTCCTCCTTTCTTCCTCCCTTTTCCCCCTCCCTCATTCCTCCCCCTCTCCCTTTCTCCCCCCTTTCTTTGCTCCATGTAGCTCCACGGTTGTTTCGTTTTCGCATGCGCATTATATTTGTATCGATACAGAACAGCTTCATCTGTCCACACTACAACGAAGCGCTACAGTACCGATACTGTACCGGTACGAAACCCATACATTTGTGGGTTTCGTACCGATACAGTTATACCGCTACAGTACCGGTATAGTTGCTAGTGTGGACAGGTGTTGGGGTACGAAAGTAGTTTCGTATCGGTACAAAATCCCTAGTGTGGACAGGGTACTAGAGGAAGTTTGGGTTTCAGATGGATGATGAAGGATGACTAAGCTTTTTCCAAGTATTCCTTCTAATCTTGAAGTACTATTTTTTTAGGACCTGAATTTGTGCTTAATGAATTATACATATTCAACTTGTACCAGGTAAACTACTAAAAAAGCACTATAAAAGAATCTTTTCTTTATAAGTCACCCCTTTGGGTATGATGAAATGAAAAATTCAAATTTTCATACCTCAAGACACATAGTTTGACATCAGCAATTCCCTCATATTTATACTACATCAACATCCAATCTTCTTTTAAATTGACTAATGGATCTCTGTACTGACCACGACACTTACTGCTGATCACAAGAGAACATGCTCCTAATCAGCAGTATGTTATTTCAATAATCATGGGCCATGGTATTATTGCTCTGAGCACAAAAGAAAATGTTACTTAAATTATATTTATTAAACAGTTGATATAGTGAAATATTGAGGGTATTCACATCCATCAGTTGAATAAACTGTATAATAATAATAATAATAATAATAGGTTCAATTTATATAGCGCCTTTCACAAACCCAAGGACGCTTTACGCAGGAGTTACACACCTAGCAAGAGTAGTGTGAGATAAAGAGGAAAGTTTTCAGGTTGGCTTTGAAAGAAGAGAGAGTGGAACAGTCACGAAGTGATTGTGGTAGTGAATTCCAGAGTTTACGAGCAGCAACACTGAATGATCTGCCACCCATAGATGCCAGTTTAAAACGTAGGACAGTCAGAAGTCCAGAGCCAGAAGATCTGAGGGAGCAGGAGGGATAGTACAAATGAATTAGCTCACAGAGATAGGAAGGGGCGAAACCATGGAGAGCTAGTAATTAGTAGCAGGATTTTGTATTTGATCTGACAGATAACTGTCAGCCAATGCAGTTGCTGTAGAACAGGAGTGATGCGAGTAATGCACTTAGTGAGTATGAGGACTCTTGCTGCTGAGTTTTGGATGTACTGCAGGTGGTTGAGCCATAAAAGAGAGAATTGCATTAGTCAGGACAAGAAAAGATAAACGCATTGACCAACATTTTGGCATCAGTTTCAGAGAGAAGAGGGCAGAGATGTGCAATATTGCGGAGGTGAAAAAATGCATTCTTAGTGATGAGTTTAAAATGGGGTTCAAACGTAAGGGTGGCGTCAAAGAGAACTCCAAGGTTTTTTATAACTTGGGAAGGACTTATAGACACGCCATCAACGTCAATAGTGAAATTGGAGAAGTTCAAAACCTGTGTTTTGGTACCTACTAATAGAACGTCCATTCTGATAGCATTAAGGCAGTTCTTATGCAGCCATTGCTTGAGGTCAGTGATGCAAGTCCTTGGCAGCTGAACAGAGGCTATGGAAGGGGTGATAGTGATGTACAAAGTTCCTACACTAAGAATCATTTGAAAATTAATGACATTTAATGACATTTTTACACTCATTTTAATGACTTTTTAATGACAATTCTATATGAATGCTATGCTAAGTTACACTCACCGGCCACTTTATTAGGTACACCTGTCCAACTGCTCGTTAACACTTAATTTCTAATCAGCCAATCACATGGCGGCAACTCAGTGCATTTAGGCATGTAGACATGGTCAAGACAATCTCCTGCAGTTCAAACCGAGCATCAGTATGGGGAAGAAAGGTGATTTGAGTGACTTTGAACGTGGCATAGTTGTTGGTGCCAGAAGGGCTGGTCTGAGTATTTCAGAAACTGCTGATCTACTGGGATTTTCACGCACAACCATCTCTAGGGTTTACAGAGAATGGTCCGAAAAAGAAAAAATATCCAGTGAGCGGCAGTTCTGTGGGCGGAAATGCCTTGTTGATGCCAGAGGTCAGAGGAGAATGGCCAGACTGGTTCGAGCTGATAGAAAGGCAACAGTGACTCAAATAACCACCCGTTACAACCAAGGTAGGCAGAAGAGCATCTCTGAACGCACAGTACGTCGAACTTTGAGGCAGATGGGCTACAGCAGCAGAAGACCACGCCGGGTGCCACTCCTTTCAGCTAAGAACAGGAAACTGAGGCTACAATTTGCACAAGCTCATCGAAATTGGACAATAGAAGATTGGAAAAACGTTGCCTGGTCTGATGAGTCTCGATTTCTGCTGCGACATTCGAATGGTAGGGTCAGAATTTGGCGTCAACAACATGAAAGCATGGATCCATCCTGCCTTGTATCAACGGTTCAGGCTGGTGGTGGTGGTGTAATGGTGTGGGGAATATTTTCTTGGCACTCTTTGGGCCCCTTGGTACCAATTGAGCATCGTTGCAACGCCACAGCCTACCTGAGTATTGTTGCTGACCATGTCCATCCCTTTATGACCACAATGTACCCAACTTCTGATGGCTACTTTCAGCAGGATAATGCGCCATGTCATAAAGCTGGAATCATCTCAGACTGGTTTCTTGAACATGACAATGAGTTCACTGTACTCAAATGGCCTCCACAGTCACCAGATCTCAATCCAATAGAGCATCTTTGGGATGTGGTGGAACGGGAGATTCGCATCATGGATGTGCAGCCGACAAATCTGCGCCAACTGTGTGATGCCATCATGTCAATATGGACCAAACTCTCTGAGGAATGCTTCCAGCACCTTGTTGAATCTATGCCACGAAGAATTGAGGCAGTTCTGAAGGCAAAAGGGGGTCCAACCCGTTACTAGCATGGTGTACCTAATAAAGTGGCCGGTGAGTGTATATTCCAATGGACCAGTACATGATGAATTTAACAGTAAATAAAGCAAAGCACAAGACATGTTGTACAATGTGAAAAAAATCTTTATTAATTTTTTTAGAATTCTTTTTTTTTTCCAAGAACTGTTCAAATCCCTGAAGGATTTTGTCTTTTCGTCCAACTCTTTTTTGGTTTCGATAAGTTCCTCCTTTTTAGACTTTCTTTTCGATCTAAGTGTGTTGGCCTGAGCAACTTTCTCTGCCATTTTCTCTTTGGATTTGGCATTTTCCACCTCTTCAGAAAGATGATCTGCATTTGTTTCAAGAGTGTCAATGACGGACTCCAGTGTTTTGCATTTTTTTCTTAACGTATCTCATTCATCTTCCATGTCTTTTCTTTTTCTTTTCTTCACTCAATTTTTTTCTTTGATTTTCTTCAAGGTAATTCCTGTATCTCATTCTGGCAGCTGAGGCTGACTTCAACATATCCTTTGTGATCGGTACCTGAAGTGGCCCCCCATAATCCTGAATAACATCATACTCTATGTGCTGTGCCACTACTGTGTCCTGATGTTGGTTATCCTGCAGTACCTCTTTGTTAACAGAGAAACCTCTTTCAACGCATTTTTTCCCATGTTTCCCAACGAACGTGTTTTTTTTACATACACGGCAGTAGAAAGCGTATTTATCTGCATTTACTGGCGTGACCCACGCTTTGAATGGTTCGTCTTCCACCCAACCTTCGTTGAATACGCACTTCCGTGCCGGTGGCATTGTTATCGCGTGTTTACTGTGATACGGGTGAATGATTAACTATAATAGCGCCATTTATCAAACACGAGGTGAAATAGGACGATTGCGCATCATCTTCTGCGCATATTGAGATATTGAGAAATTCCGCTCTGTGATAGCCGCTCCTATTTTAAAGATTTGGCCAACTACGTAATTAATGACTTTTAATACGAAATTGTGGATTTTAATGACTTTTAATGACCTTAAAAAGAGAAAATTGGAATTAATGACTTTTAATGACGCGCGGGAACCTTGGATGTAGATTTGAATGTCATCAGCATAGCAATGAAAGTTAATGCCATGGTTGCGAATAATATGGTCTATAGGAGAAACATATCATATAAAAGAAGGGGACCAAGGACAGAACCCTGAGGCACACCTTGAGCTACAGTAGTAGTGGATGATTTATGAACACCAATAGAGATGAACTGTTGCCTGTTTGCTAGATATGACTGAAACCAGGCTAGAGCTAAGCCAGTAATACCAAAAGAAGATAGTCTGGAAACGAGTGTCTCATGATGTACAGTGTCAAAGGCAGCTGTGAGGTCCAAGGGGACAAAGACATTAAGGCCCTGTCCACACGGCAACGGATTCAGGTGAATCTGATAAAATTTTTTATCGTTTCGGCCTGGCGTCCACACGGCACCGGCATTTTGGGTGCCACAAAACGATATTTTTTGAGAACGGGTTCCAGAGTGGAAAAATCTGGCAACGGCGCCGTTGTGAAGTCGTCTGGATGAACAGATTTGTTTACGATGATGTCACAACCACATGACTAGAACAAGCAGCACTCTCGCGCACATCATTCGTAACAACAGAAATTGAAATTGTTTACACATTAACCTGACTGACCTGCCAGACAGACAATTTACACCTGCTTTGATGAACAGAAAGTACAGCCTTCCACACAAAGCAACAGTTACCTGACTATAATGGAGGCAGAGGGGAAAAGGGTCAGAAGACCCTTCAACAGACTGTTTTGTATGAACCACTGCATTGCATTCACTTTTGTATACAGCTTTTCTTTTAAATAAACAAGTAACTGAACCATTTCTTGAATTTCTTTTTTTATTGGATAAGACTGCTTTTCAAAATGTTCACACACAATCTAAAAAAAGTTATATAAATTATATAAAAATGCTTTTCAAAATGTTCACATACAATAAGAAAATTAAGTTATATAAAA
Organism: Neoarius graeffei; assembly: GCF_027579695.1. Taxonomy (NCBI): domain Eukaryota; kingdom Metazoa; phylum Chordata; class Actinopteri; order Siluriformes; family Ariidae; genus Neoarius; species Neoarius graeffei. Next base: position 31,281,871 of record NC_083586.1, read on the forward strand.
CCATGCACACTAATAAAACTAATTTGTACACACAGAAGGCACGATTTCCTCACGTAGTCGCAGCCATCTTCTTCTTGTTGTTGTGTGCTTGTTCCTGTGAGTGCTTCACACCGGGTAGAAGAAGGGGTTTATGCGTGTAACAGATGTTGCGTTGTTCACCAGTCTTTTTATTCTGAAGAAATGAGACACAAATACACTGCTGAGGACGGGCTGCAAACATCCAGTGGCATTGGCGCTTACATTTCCAAAATGAACTGAAAGAGGCCAGCGCTTCGTTCCCATAACTACCTGCGCTCTTAAAGGGCCAGCGCAGAATTTCCCCACCACTACACACAATGGCAAGTGGAAAAAAATAAACCCGTTACATGCACATGCGTCCTACTTCTTCTTCTATTGTTCTGGTGTCTCTGATGGGACCGTCTTACAGCGCACGTAGAGGTGTGGCATGTGTATTGCATCGTTTTCAGCAAGTGTTGCGTTGCCATATGTACCTGATATTTTACTGATCCGTTGCCCATGTGGACGCGATATTTTTTTTACCCGCTAAAAAAAAAAAAATCTCGTTGCCGTTGTTGTGTGGATGTAGCCTAAGATGACCAGCATCGGTTGAGAGCAGGTGGTCGTTAACAACTCTTAAGAGAGCAGATTCAGTGCTATGCAGATTTCAAAAGCCTAACTGAAAGGGTTCATAGAGATCATTATGGGCAAGGAAAGTATGAAGCTGAGAGGCTAACTCTTTCCATTACTTTAGCTAGGAAAGGGAGATTGGAGATGGGTCTGTAATTGGACAGTGAAAGAGGATCTAGACCAGGTTTCTTTAGTATTGGTGTAACTGAAGCAATTGTAGGGTTGTAATTGTGTAGGAATTACAGCACTTTCTATATGTGGTCCACCCCTCCCCCCTTTTGAAGGTCCAAAAATAATTGGACAATTGGCTAATCAGCTGTTCCATGGTTCCATGGATTACTGTCCGTGAATGTGGATTGTGATATGGAGCCATTGTATTTCTACTTTGGCTAGGTTTTGTCACCATTAAACTTTACTGCCATCTACTGGATTTTAAGATGCATGGCATTTTTGAGCACAGAATTCTGCCAAGGCCAAATGCTGTATCTCGTAATGTTTGCGACAGTAAAAATAAATTCGTGGATCAGCCCCATGACCCTGATCTACTCCAAAAATTGAATGCATTCTTTCTTGGCCCCTGCTGCACCCTTCCACCAAGTTTAATGGAAATTGGGTCAGGAGATTTTGCACAATCCTGGTTACAGTCAGATAAACAAGCCATATCGAAAACAATCTCCTTGGTGGAAGTAATTATTAGATTTAAATGATGTGGAGCATCAGCCACACAAGAAAATTAGCTGTCACGATAGAAACAATAATACGTATATTAGAACTAGAACATCAATATAAACCTGTGATATCTGCCTGACAGACTGAAATTCTGTCAAAACTGCTGTTAGAGCTAATTAATCAACACCAATTAGATTTGAGCATTCAGTAGCACTGTGATATAATTAACCTTGTCACACAAAGTATGAATCTGTTCTATGTGGCTCTAAATACTACTTTAGTCTCAGATGTTGCTTGTTCATTTACAGCCTACCTTATGCTTATAGTACTCAATGGCCATGGGCCATGCTCATAGTACTCCACAGGCATTAGACCATAGGCAACCATGGCCTCAAGGTTAGAAAAGCAACCTCAAGCCCATAGGGCTGCTGACTTGAGTCCCTGGACCGGTAGGATCATGGCTGAAGTGCCCTTGAGCAAGGCACCTAACCCCCAACTGCTCCCCAGGCGCTCTGTCTGTGTGTGTGTGTGTGTGTGTATACGTGTGTGTGTGCGCTCGTATGTCACTCTGGATAAAAGCGTCTGCTAAATGCCTGTATTGTAATGTAATGTACAGAGGTGGACAAAGTACCCAACTTCATTATTTAAAGTACTGAAGTACTTGCTTTTAAAAATACTTAAGTATTAAAAGTACATTTTCTGTCAATGCATCGTTGTATTATTGCCACGTTTACAATACCTAATGCCGTTACCAAAGACAGAAATGTGAATTCACAAAATGAACGCATGCTGTGCATCATGGTGGTTTAACGTTAAGCTAGCTAGTCATTGAAACTCCACCTGACATGCTAGCAAACTCTTTTCAAACTCTAAATCATATTGGGTAGCTAATGCTATTAGAAAAGAAAGATTTCTACATTCTGTTTATTTGGCAAGATTATGCTAAACATATTTCTGAAAGGACTTCAGATAAGTTAACGTTATTCATGTTAGCGTAACTCTGTTTTTACATACATGCTAACTGTGTTCAAGTTAACTAGCTATGTGTTAACGTTAGCCGTGGACAAGGCTACGGCAACTTGGCAGGCAAATCCATAGAAAGTCATTTGACTAACCAGACTGCATAGGTATTGCAACAGTATCGCTAGCTCTAAAAGCACAGACAACTTCGTTACAAGCTTTCTCTTGGAATAAAACATTTACATACCTCCATATCACGGGCGATTGCTCTAAGACAACGAGGGAGGCTCAGCCTCCTCTAAAAATGACGAACATCGTGTAGGATGAATTGCGCTAGGCTTATGTTATAGCCGACCTTATAACATTGCTATTTCAGATCCAGAATCATAGAAATATATGTGCTCAACCCAACTACAGTGCGAAATCATTCCGTTATAACTTTCCCCAGTTCGCCTAATGTGTGCGTGAATTTTTCCCCCTCGTGACAGCGCAATGCAGCCCAGCCTCAGTGCACTTCAATGGCATTTGGGAGCTATGCGCTTTTCAATCTCAAAATGCAAGACGATTATTGGACAAATACTGCGAAAACGCCCGCCCACGGGGTCTCACGGACTCCCAGCCTCAGTGGACTTCAATCGCATTTGGGAGCTCTGCGCTTTTCAATCTCAAAATGCAAGACGGTTATTGGACAAACACTGCGAAAACGCCCGCCTACGGACTCCCAGCCTCACATGGGAGGGACACGGCAGTTTCCGTGAGGAGACTGGTGATTGGTGAAAGCGGACGGATATTTTCTTTGATTGACAGCTCGTTTCAACTATAGACAGGCAGCGGTGAATCTCAGTTCAGTCCCATGCGGATTCGCAAGTGCTGTGGTGTATTGTAAGAGATCAGCTTACATTTCGATTTCATTCATTACATACGGTTTCTACCAGCTTTTTTAGTTTGTATATATTTTCATTGTAAATAAAGTGTAAATATAGTGTTGTCAAGTTTGCTATCTTAGTTCCAGAAATTTCGTTTATTTGAGTGACTGAACTTGAACTTGAGGGGGCTAGTCAGCTAGCAAGAAAGCTGCACACGGATGCCAAGCATTGCTGATTTAATTTTGGCGAAGCCATTTGCCAGTCTTCCTTTCAAGGAAAAAATTAAAATTAAAGAGCAGGGTAGACCAACGCCTCAAATTGACTTGGTGAAAAAGGTAGGGAATAATACTCGTTCCTTTCAGCTCTCCTGGTACGAGAAAGTGAATTGGCTAACAGCAAGTGACCCACATCAACAACAGTAAATAGGCTACTTTAGTAATATGTCATGGATGGACCAAAAATATAGAATCTATTTAAAATGTTTATGCTGAGCATATTATATTGGAATATATATTTCTCTGGATATGAATTAAACACAGCTACAATTTGGAAAACATTTTTAAACAAAAACACAGCCGAGACCATTTCACACTACAGACCTGGATTAAAAGTGAAGGGTTATCAAAATTGTCAATAAAACATTTCTCAGTCAAAATAAGTAAAATATAGGGAAAGTGTCATTGAATGAAATGTGTGGCACCCAGCTCTACTGCTGAGGTTCCTGACAAAGAGCTGCTTTCAATAATGATCAATTTTTAAACAACATGCCACAATTTTAAAATATAAAATGTTAAAATATACCCCCCCCAACACCACCATCATGTATATTGGACAGTAGGCTAATGGGCCAAAAGAACCTGTTATTTCACAGTTTGTGACGCTGCAAACAATCAGCCAGATCAGAGGCAAGAGTATGGGCAAAACTGATGTTTTTTTTCTTTTAAAATCTGGAAATATCGTAACCGACCAGCCTCTCCTGTTTGAAAGACTACCAGCCACCACTGCTCCATATGCTTCTGCAGGTTGGATGGCGAGTTTTTGTAGGCCATGATGTGGTTCGTTTTCAGCAAAAAAAGCAAACATTTAAAACAAAACAAATCTTTAATCCTTTCTGAAAACTGAAACATGGGTTCATGGGCCATAGGTGCATGCATTCTCCAGAAGATCCACCTCCTTCCATTCTGCCATCAACTGATCATGTTCAAATAATGCTGCTGAGAAATCACTGAACTTGATTTTATACAGTCTATGGACGTGACGTGACCTGAGTGATTACTGACAGGCTGTCTCAGTGTCACCTGTGAGAAAATCCATCACGTTTTAGAAAAAAGAAAAAAAACACCCACTTTCAAAGCTGCTTCATAGTAACGAGGACCTTGATAGAAATGTAGTGGAGTGAAAAGTACGATATTTGCCTTTTAAATGTAGTGAAGTTAAAGTCAAGTTTCAAAAAAAAAAATTCTCAAATAAAGTACAGATACTCAAAAAGTGTACTTAAGTACAGTACTCAAGTAAATGTATTTTGTTACTGTCCACCTCTGGTAATGTAATGTAAAGTACTCACAGTAAATCCTCGCCAATCTTACCAGTCTCTCTTCTTGAAGTCCAAATTGTTGATTTGTATTTGTGCCTCCCTCTGACCTAGGACTGACCTGCTGATTGGTGTTTTGAATAACCCCTGGAATGTGTCTTGAATTTGGATCGCCACTTTTTGAATACTGAATAAATTATTTCTTTAAAAAGTCATCTTTGGATTGATTGTTTAACTCCTTGATAAATCTCTAATTGGACATCATCAGCAAGTCTGCAATGTAGTTCAGGAGTTGCAAGTCAGCAGGGTCTGTTCAGGGAAATCCCTTGCAATGCTCATATCTACTGCCACTGAGGCGTTGAATCGACGGAGACATTGATACGCTCTCAATTTTTTAAAAACACATTTCCTATGGATGGCGGTGGGTGGGAAAAGAAAACCTACATTAAAAACAGCCTAATGCAGGGGTCTTAATGAAACTCGACAGATAGACTTAGTTTATACAGATGAGCAATCACATGGAAATGACAAGAACGTAACATTCCCTGTTTGTACCTTGTCATCATTCCTCTCTTCTTCTTCTTGTTTATGTGAACCAGATGAATTTCCAAAAAACATGGAAATTCAACGCGAATATCAACACTTTTAGATGTGCCACAGCAAACACTTATGGTGATGATACACGGGGCAACTTTTTGGGCAATGTTGCTGGCAACGGGCAACTAGGTGAGACACAGGGCAACTTTTCAGGGCAACTAACAATGGGCAACAACAGTTAGCAACGGCAGTTTACAGTTAGCTAAAAAAAAAAAAAAAAAAAAAAAAATCGATGTCTTAATTTTTGCTGTGACCATTTAATCAAGCTCTCTGTTTTTTAGAGCTTTGGTGAGGTAAATTCCTCCATATAGAATATTAAAATAACAACTTACCGGCGTAAAAACAGATGAGGAGTCTCTCCATCTCTTCACTCCACTGACACTGAGCGGCCGCCATATTTGTTTGAAATTTCTGATCCGAACCTCACCGGAGGTCACATGACTCGATACTCGCGTTCTGATTGGCTTATCTCAAAAAGTTGCCAGAGATTATCAAAACCATTCAGAAAGAAACAATGTTGCCCAATCTCAATAGAAAAGAGTCAAAACGCAATTGCCCAGCAACATTGCTCGGCGACATTGCCCAAAAAGTTGCTCCGTGTATCATCACCATTAGAGGCTCTGATATGTTGAATTTGCGTAGCTTTATCATATTTTTGTCCTAGATGTCAAAGAAGATCATAGAACAGCAGCTGTTAAAATTTTCCTAATTTTATAAGCTTGACAATCACTCAAAGGCTCCATGAAGAAGCATGCCAAACCTAAATGCGGATCCACTTTGTGCCTAATTACCTCTGCCAACTTTGTTGGAGGAGGTTATGTTCTCGCCTTGGTTTGCTTGTTTGTTTGCCTGTTCCCAATGTAACTCAAAAAGTAGTGAACGAATTTTGAGGAAATTTTGAGGAAAGGTGAACCATGGGCCAAGGAACAATTAATTGGATTTTGATGTAAATCCAGATATGTATGTGGAGCCAGGATCTTCTAATATGGGGCTTGGCAGAGGTATGCAGTCTACCGAGCGCCCTTCTAGTTGCTTTTAAAGTAGAGGGTCACAAGTGCCACACCTGACATGGGAAATCTTTGGGGGAAAAGAAAAAAAAACCTACTGTAGCTTTAATGTACCAGAAATGTAAGGACATACATGAAAAAGTCTTATGATCAAACTAGTATGAACAAGTGTACCATCGACGAACACTTCTCTTTCTCCATCCATCCATTATCTGTAGCCACTTATCCTGTTCTACAGGGTCGCAAGCAAGCTGGAGCCCATTCCCAGCTGACTATGGGTGAGAGGCAGGGTACACTCTGGACAAGTCGCCAGATTATTGCAGGGCTGACACAGACACACAAACAACCATTCACACTCACATTCACACCTACGGTCAATTTAGAGTCACCAGTTAACCTAACCTGCATGTCTTTGGACTGTGGGGGAAACCGGAGCACCCGGAGGAAACCCATGCAGACACAGGGAGAACATGCAAACTCCGCACAGAAAGGCCGCTGGGCTCGAACCCAGGACCTTCTTGCTGTGAGGCGACAGCGCTAACCACTACACCACCGTACCACCCCTTCTCTTCCTCCTTTACGCTTTAATCTGCTTTTTTTTCCCCAGGAAAAAACAAACTCTCTGACTTTTTGTACAAAAGCAGTTAACATGGTCAGTATTATACATTTGCTTAAATTTAAATAGGGACCTAGAAATGTTTATTTTCAATTTTGGAGCATGCTGTATGTACGATTAAATAAAAAAAATAATAATTGGTAGTCTTCAATGGTAAAACTCAAGCTAGATTATAAAATTTATATAAAACTCTTTGTTTCTGCAAAAGTTGTATCCTTGTTAAAGACGTGAACATGGTTTACAGTGAAAATAATTACACAAGGACAAAAGATTTCATGGTTACTCGCACCCATTCTCAACTTATTACCATATGCCCTCCATCTCAGTACTCTCTCAAATCTTCAATCTTTGCCCTTGGTCTTCAAAGCACCAGGGACTCAATATGACTGAGGGAACGGAAAATATCCTAAACATCTGCAATCTAGTGTAATTTTCTTTCCGAAGCAGTAAAAAAAAAAAAAAGACGAAGAAGAAAAGATGCACAAAAAAATACTGTCTTACACTGAAACTGGCCTTCATCTAATCCATCTTTTCAGAACAGATCACATTTTACTCTTACTGTGACGATTACATTTTAGAGGGAAAATGACTGCACAAATTGCCACAGAAATAACTCCAATGACAAAGTGCTTGTCACAGTTTGTGTAGTGAGGCGTGTTCTGACTAAATATTCTCATTTTCCCCCTTCTCCTTTGTGGTGCATGTAGAAAAGATGCACACACGTGATGTTTAAAATAACGATAATGAAACGCTGGAATAATGAAACATGTTTCTAGGATAGCATGCATTTCTTTGTTGATGTATGATGTGCCATCATTAACAATTAAGCAAAGGAACTATAGTTGATTGAATGAAGTCGGACTCTTTGTCAACGACCAGAAAACCAAAAAGTTATGACCTGCAATGTTCCCCTCACAGCTTCACCTAGGACAACAACTGGAAACCCCCTTGAAGTCGTGAGTGATTTTATATATCTCGGCTCATGGATTGGCTCCACCGAACATGACATGAAGATCCGAAAGGCTCTTGCATAGAAGGCCCTTAATGACATGAGAGCTGTCTGGAAATCCACCACATCACGAGAACTCAAGATCAAGCTGTTCTGTGTAATGGTGGAATCCATACTCCTGTATGGTTGCGAGTGCTGGGCCCTGAACATCTCCCTCCAGAAGTTGCTGGATGGCTCATACACCCGCATGCTGCGTGTTGCTTTAAACATCAGTTGGCAGGACCACATTACCAACAAAGAGCTCTATGGTGACCTCCCAAGAATCTCCGACAATGTGGCCTGGAGGAGGCTTGGTCTGGCGGGTCACTGCCTCAGGCACAACAAGCTCCCCGCAAGTCAACTCATTCTGTGGGAGCCCACGCATGGATCGCGGCGTCCTGGTCGTCCAGCGACTACACTAGTTGATACACTCATGAGGGACGTTGGGGCGACCAACAATGCCGAGCTCACTGCCTGCATGTCTGACCACAGAGACTGGTCTTCGAGGCATGCAGCTTGGCTGAGGCCGCCTTAAGTAAGTAAGTAAAAGTACTATAGTTGATTACATTCGCTTGAGACAAGAAATAACTATGCCTTGCGATGCCCAGGGATTCCCGTGATAGGCTCCAGAACCAATGTGATCCAAGAAAAAGCTGTTAAATTGATGACATTTAACTTGTCAGAATCAGTTATTGATTCGATGATGTGCAGGAGACCAAGAGCCAGGGTATAATGAAAGAAACGGATTATTGTGTGCACGAAGACAACTTGGGTGTTTAATAGTCTAAACAAAAGTTGGTCATAGCCAGCTTATACACTGATGTTATACTGATTGGTACATGCAAAGGACACATTCAAGACGAGACAGATAATGCCCAAGGCTAAGATAAGAGACAAACAAGAGCAAGGACAAAAACATCATGATCCAAGGAAAAGAAACATATACATCATCAATTTATATCACTTTATATTACATTGATCTTAAAGGATTAAATCATGTACAGTATCTTAATACATAAAAATAGAAAATAATCCCAGAGTTCCAATTAATCCATCAGTCAGATTATTAGACTGCATGTAAATGTAGCTACTGTCAGGTTTGTAGTACTTGAGTCCGACTTGTGCCCTAATTTTATGGACTAATGACTTGACTCGGACTCGTGCATTAACCGCATTTGGACTTGTAAATTGGAGATGAGGACTCAGATTTTTTCTTTATTTTTTGTAACATGCCATAATAATTTGGCATAAGATATTTATATCTACATTAATTTTGTACTACTTTCGTGCAGAAGTGTCACACCTGTGCGCCTTGATGCGTGCATCAAACAGACTCTTGGGTGCACTCCGGACAGCGCGTGCCAAGCGGACTCTTGCTCGCGCACCGTAAATGACTCGCACCTGCACAGGATTAAGGTGCAATCAGCGCGCCAGTATAAAAACTGTGAAAACACACTTACTTTGTAAAGTATTGAGTTGTGTTGCTGATACATTACTGAGCCTCATTTCTTCATTTGGTTTCCTGATCCCTGATTTCCTGTTTCTCATCTTTGATTCTGCTGACTCTACAATAGCCTGTTTGTGCCTCGCTCGACCTATTGCCTGTTTCACCATTGTACAATTTTGCCTGCCGTTCTGGATTGTTTATATCTTCACTTGTATTAATAAACACACCTTCTATACTTACATCTGTTTGCCAACCATCTCTGACAGAAAACTTCGCATTCCCTGACAAACAGAAGTTCATATGTCATGTTCAGGAATAAACTAATGTTAATGGCGCTAAAACAGCCACTGTCAAATGGTGCGGTTGGGGTCTTGTTCTCGGACTCGACTCGGATCAATAGTGGACTCGATTTGAAATTTTTTTTAATGCCTTGGACTTGACTCAGACTTGAACACTGGGGACTTGAGACCGGACTCGGACTCAAGGTTTAGTGACTCGACTGCAACACTGCCTACTGGAGGCTCTTAAACTTGTCAGAGGCTTTCTAAAGTGGTTGAGGTGACTATGTGCACCATACTCCTCCAAGAGCATGGCACGGGATCTCATCCTTGTAGTGGAGTTCCAAAGAACTATAACCCACTTTTGTTAACCAGTCTATTGATTTAGCAGTGTTCCCTGACGGTACCATTTGAACCAGACTGTGGTAATTCAATCACCAGAATAACTGTTCATTCGTCAGAGGGGGAAGACACATGGATCTCATTTGTCTTTAGATACCATTGGGTAGTGGATGATCATCACCTTGGCCGACAGACATGCTGGAATCCATGATATACCAAACTGACTCAGCCGAAAATTGGGAAAAAGGTTTCAGAGAACAATAGATACAAAATCGAATACTTCGTTTTGGCACGCGTACGTATACATGCAACGTTATCCATGTGATTCTCACCTCCTCTCCTGGAAGTTATCTGGTGTTCATCGAACACATCTCATTATACGCATGCGCAGGTTTACTTTGACCGTGCACTGATAGTTACATCATTCTGTCACTAAACGAACAGCTGATCACACCAAGGTGCTTGCTGACTGCCAATATTTATTAGTTTGGTCCTACATTTACTTTCCTTTGTGACATAACGTCTTTTCTTTTTACTTTCCGTTACTGTAGTTGGTCTTTCACGTTTCATTCGCACACTCGCGTTGTCCGTTTTTCTCTCCTGTTTCAAATTTGTATCCCACAGTGCGTTGCATGAATGGGGAAAGCCCACCATGTGATGCATGGCGTAGTATCTTGAATTGGGTCATGGTGAAGCAGGAAAAAATAGCGGAGAATTTAGGGCCACGTGGCCCTAAATTCATTAATTGCTCTATTTAAAAAATAAATAAATAAAATTGGAAGTATGTGATTCGAATTCAGTAGCTTTCGGTCCACTAAACAAAAATAATTGGGTGTCGGGGAAAATTCTCTTTATGACCTGCACTTGAAAAATCTGAAAGGCAGGCTACCTTTAACGCTGCTGTAGAAAACACCAGGTGAGTAAAAACTTCTGCTAGTCTTAGTCACTTCTCATTAACCTTTTTCCTACCTTTCTTCATGAATGAATGTATAAATGGCCTGTCTACAAAATAAAACACGCCTAAGATAGAATAAATGATCTATTTGATTACAACCAGGAACGGAAAGCTTAGGTGCGTCAATCTACCGGATGGCATTATAATTCTCAAATGTCTTTAATCTACAGGTTTAATGCACAACTTATGCACTGTAAAAAAAGAATAGTTGAGAATACTTGAAATTTCAAGGCAACAGTCTGCATTAAGAATTTTATGTTTTGCCTTATCCACCTGAGCCACGACGCCATACCCATGACATGGGTTTTAAAAACTTTATTTCAATATTGAAGTTTTGTAATTGTGTAGAACAATGAAAAAAGGCATGTATAGTTTAATGATAAATGCTGATAACCTTGGGGGCGTCGTGGCTCAGGTGGATAAGGTGCCATACCATAAATCCGGGGACCCGGGTTCGGTTCCGACCCGAGGTCATTTCCCGATCCCTCCCCGTCTCTCCCGCTCATTTCCTGTCTCTACGCTGTCCTATCCAAATAGAGGTAAAAAAATCTAAAAAAAAAAAAATTGTGATAACCTCAATTGCCTTTTTGTACTACTGTGAATGCCACTGTTCAGCAAAAAGAGAAATCTATGCTGGCAGAATGAGGAATTGAAAATTGACTTAATTAAGAATTCTTAATAAAGATAACAGTTCATAGTTTGGATTATCATGGGCACATCGTTGGCAAAACATAAAATTCTTAATGCAGACTGTTGCCTTGAAATTTCAAGTATTCTCAACTATTTTTTTTTACAGTGTGGCTTTATGATCATTTCAATATTTGTAATTTACAGAAGCAATGTACAAATGTCATTTGTTTTCAACTGGCAACTTTGCTGATTTCTGTTGTGTATCTATACAGTGCATGGCCATAAAATTCTGGAAAAAAATTCATTTCTTCTAGGGTGAAACGTCACAGTAAGCCATGATCACATTTTCTGGACCTCATATACATGGACCATCATAAAAAGCACATCTCTTTAAGTTACGCCTTTATATTCTGCTTTAATTAATTGTCAAGTGTGTTATATACTGGAGTGGAGTTTCCACCCATTGAAGATTATGGAAAAGAAATACTCAACACTTGAGATGCCAGAACACCACAATCCTAAGAATTCTGGAACGCAACCCTAAGCATTACTTTTCAGCAATTTGTTACTGTAGCCATATCATTTATTTATTTATTCAATTATTTACTTGTTTGTTGATTGAAAAAGTGTGTTGGTCGTATTTATAATAAACCACCAAAGCTCTTGAACTCCTCCTAAAAAACAAATGACTTTTCTTTCTTGCAAGCCATAACTGATCATATTTTCAGTGCTTGAATGAGGAGTGCTTCTCAAGTTCACCGTGAACATTACTGTCATTGGAACCAACAAATCTGCAGAAGCAGAAACAGGCTCATTCAGCTTGAGATTCAAAACTTTCAGCTTTTTCAAACCCTCTTGCTGGAATGGATCCCAGACAGAGGTTGTTATTCTTGTTAACAGATTGTTTACTTCCCCCTGAATGCACTCATTATTGCCAGTGAATGTGCAAAAGTAATTATCTGGTTGTTGATGTGACTGACTGTACAATCATGTGTGAACAGGCAGTACAGCCTTTAAATGAGACCTTGGGGTGTTTTTGTAGATATTTTAGAGAAGAAATTGTTGCCAGTTTTTACCAGCTGAGGTCTGCTCAACAAAAAAATCCAATATCTATAGCTGAAGATAAAACAATTTGGCTGGCTCAGCACATGGGACAGCCGAAAGAGAGAAAAAAAAACAAATGGAAGTGAAACTGAATAACAAATGCTCTATATTTTGGGTTGCAAGCCACATTTTTGATACAAACTACAGTGGCAGCTACAATTATCGACGGTCCATAATTATCAACACCTTTTCAAAGGTGAGTTTCAGTTATAACAGTTATTATTGGTTAATTAATCAACCAGAAGACCCGCCTCACCCTTTGATCTTGTCACCTGATGACAGCCTGTTACCCGAGATGGAATTTTTTTTTAGCACGATCAGCAATTTGAGGAAAACCCGGGCATTATCATCGCAGGTAAACATGGTGGAAAGATCATGAACATGTTTTTACTGATCAAATTCACCCATATTTCATGATCTCCTTGTCGAAACCTACTTTGTTTCTGACTCTTTCATTTGACAGTCGCCATTTTGTATCTAAATACGTGTTTGAGAAGCCACATGAGGTGTCAATAATAGTGATCACTTTCACCGGTGTCCACCATTATCGACACCCTGTGGAATTAAGTGACATTTACAACTGTTATGGATTTTTGTGTAACATTGTTGAAGTAGATGAAATACTTTAAAAAAATAAAAGTGCTGTGATTTATAATAATTTTTTTTTCTGATTCATAACAGAATGGAATGCTCATAGAGTATTTGGAATCCTATTGCAATAATTAGAATTAGACCAGAATTAAATTTCTAGCATATTAAAAAAAAAAATACATGCTTGAAATATTCAGATTTTTCTGTTCCATTCAGAAAATACTGGAGATATATTTTTTGCAGTTTGTTGTAAATATCTACCACATATTACAATATCAGTAGACATTTTATATTTTTGGTTCGAGAAATGACATGCGATGTTTGACCTGGATTTTCATATGGTTACAATGTCAATTTCCTGTTGGCATTTATTGGTAAAATTCCAAAACGAGAAATTAATACAGACAACAACGAATGATTAACAAAATGTCTCATCTCATTATCTCTAGCCGCTTTATCCTTCTACAGGGTCGCAGGCAAGCTGGAGCCTATCCCAGCTGACTACGGGCGAAAGGCGGGGTACACCCTGGACAAGTCGCCAGGTCATCACAGGGCTGACACATAGACACAGACAACCATTCACACTCACATTCACACCTACGGTCAATTTAGAGTCACCAGTTAACCTGACCTGCATGTCTTTGGACTGTGGGGGAAACCGGAGCACCCGGAGGAAACCCACGCGGACACGGGGAGAACATGCAAACTCCGCACAGAAAGGCCCTCACCGGCCACGGGGCTCGAACCCGGACCTTCTTGCTGTGAGGCGACAGCGCTAACCACTACACCACCGTGCCGCCCTAACAAAATGTGATCTTTTCTTTTTCTTTATATATGTGACCCCTCACCGAATCCAGGGACACATGTCGGCCGAAACGAATCCGAGATAATCGCAAAAGAAGCTTTTTTTTTTTAATTTGTGATTTTTGTTTTTTTTCCATCATGTGCAAGTTGAGATCTTGAAGAATGCAATCAGTATTTCAGATAATAGATTGTTTTGTTGGAAAAGCATACATTTTTTGTTGCAAATTGTCTCGTTTGTCAGGACTGTAGCCTGTTGGGGGGTGTGGGTAAATTACCATATGGGCCATTCACGTGACGATTTAAGTCTTTTGTTTTTTTTTTCCGTGAATCAGCTGTATGATCCGAGTTGAGAGCATGGCTACTTAACTGCATACAGGCGTGTGATTTCACTATGGAATGAGCGAGCTAAACAGAGCGCAGAGGAGCTGAAACACCGCGAAGCAAACAGACACACGGTATTTACATCGGAGATAACCATTTCTAGCAAAAAAAACGCAACCTCGTTTTCCAGATTGAATGGAATACTTGAATGATTGGATGATACACGGACCGTTCTAGGATTACATTCCATCGGAGGCATTGGTGTGTGCAAGGCGCCGTTTCTCTTTCTGATGGGGTAAGTTTATTAATCTAAGGCTGTGTGGTTATTTTTGCATGTAACGGAGAGTGTTGTGGTTTGGTTAAGCCTAGGTCACAACCGGACGTACGATTTTTTGGCCGTGTGGTTTTTGGCGTTTCCCAAATAGCTGCGGGTTTTTTTTGTTCACGGAGAAAGACGTGCGTTGGCCGCAAGTTTGTCTTGCAACCTGAAAAAAACATAAGCGCCAGTAGAGTTTGTTTGACATGACAAAGAACCTCTGCGGCCGGTCTGCGGCCGGTCTGCGGCTCGAAAATCAGCACATCACACGCGCGCTCTCATGCTTTTCACACGCGCGCTCTCGTGCGTTTCTTGCGTTTTTTGCATGTAGACCGGCCGTAGGAGCGCGTACTGTACGGCCGGTTGTGACCGAGGCTTTACATGAAACTACTGTTGTGTTAGTTGTGTCATCATCGTGCTATCTTTCTTTCTTACAGTGAGAGTAATTTTTCAACCACAAAACGTTAAAGTATACTTTAGGACTTATTTTTGTACTTCATAATTGTTTTGGGCATACTTTGCATGGAAGGAAAATTGACGTGGTGATCTTTGTTTACATGAAAGTAGTATCGTGCTAGCTCGTAGGGGGTAGGGCTTTCCTTAATGTCATCCAAATGAGCACCATTATGTGCCCGCCCTACACCCAGAGTAGCTGAGATGGAAAACTTTGAGGGCGATTTTCTCCCTTTTCTGTTTTAAGAAGTATACACTTTCAAAAGGCCACACATTCTTCAAATATTGTCAGATCTCCACATGGAAGGCATCATTGGAAAGCTTAGAAACTGGACTTTCTGCCAATAACTAAAAATGCCCCCGGGCAGACATGTGTCCCTGGATTCTGTGATCTGCCACATATGTTACCTCTGGGTGATATTATTCATAAGCATGGTATTAGTTTCCCCTGTTATGCTGATGACACAGTTGTATGTTTCTGCAAAACCAGATGAGAGACACCAGCTTAACAGAACTGAGGAATGTGTGAAGGACATCAGACACTGGATGCTTATTAACTTCCTTCTGCTTAACTCTGACAAGACTGAAGTACTTGTACTCAGACCACATGCAGCTAGAAGTAAGTTTTCTGATTACACAGTAACTCTGGATGGCCTTTCTTTTTCTTCACGTGCAGCAGTAAAAGACCTCGGAGTGATTATTGACCCCAGTCTTTCATTTGAAACTCATATCGATAACATCACCCGGATAGCTTTCTTTCATCTCAGAAATATTGCTAAGATAAGAAATTTAATGTCACTACACGATGCAGAAAAACTAGTTCATGCTTTCGTTACCTCCAGGTTGGATTATTGTAATGCCTTATTGTCTGGATGTTCCAATAAGTGCATAAACAAGCTCCAGTTAGTTCAAAATGCAGCAGCAAGAGTCCTTAACTAGAACTAGAAAATATGACCACATCACCCCTGTCTTATCCACACTGCATTGGCTCCCAATCAAATTTTGTACTGTTTATAAAATATTACTATTGACCTTTAAAGGACTGAATGGTCTCGCACCACAGTACCTGAGTGAACTTCTGGTCCTTTATGACCCGTCATGCCTACTTAGATCAAAAGGTGCAGGCTATCTGCTGGTACCTCATATAGTGAAGGCTACATCAGGGGGCAGAGCCTTTTCTTACAAAGCCCCACTGTTATGGAACAGCCTTCCTAGTAGTGTTTGGGACTCAGACACAGCCTCAGTGTTTAAGTCTAGGCTGAAAACACATCTGTTTAGTCAAGCCTTTTGTTAAATGGCGTTTATGAGGTAAAGGAGTAGATCTGGAGGGTCCTCAGACAGAATGTTTTGGTAAACTGGGATGTATGGATGCTGTCAGTCCCCCACTCACTTGCTCACTCAAGTTTGTTGACGGTGGAGTGGCTGCTGGTTTATGTCCCGGGGCTCCCTCATGCCTGTGTTACCTTCTGGCTCTCCCCTTTTAGTTATGCTGTCATAGTTAGCTTTGCTGGAGTCCCTGCTTGCACTCAGTGCAAAATGTATACTGTTCCTACTTATTAGGTGACATTGGGGATACCTAACAACCTGTGTTTTCTCTCTCTTTCTGTCCCCCCCCCATCTGTCCCTCTGAGTTACATGTCAATCCTGAGATCGAGACGCTGACCTCTTCTGCTCCTCGGACCTGCCTGATCCATCCTGATGCCCTACGTCTAGTTGGAGTCTCATCACATCGTCCTGTGGAGGACGGCCCCATGTGGACAGTTGAAAGGCACACTTGGAAGATGCACTGGACACTTACAGTAATGCTTTTATGGCTGAGGACTACAGTTGACTTGCTAACTTTAGGACGGCAGTTTTCATGGAAAGTTTTGCACTCAAGTTTCCATCAGTGAAGAGTTATAACATCAGTGAAACTGACTTCATGTTAAAACTGTTAAAAATGTTATAATCATGTTGTCTGTTATCGCCCAGATGAGGATGGGTTCCCTTTTGAGTCTGGTTCCTCTCGAGGTTTCTTCCTCTGTCGTCTAAGGGTGTTTTTCCCTTCCCACCATCGCCATAGGCTTGTTCATTCAGGATAGATTAGGGATAAAATTAGCTCATGTTTAAAATCATTTAAATTCTGTAAAGCTGCTTTGTGACAATGTCTATTGTTAAAAGCGCTATAAAAATAAACTTGATTTGATCTACGAAAATACTTAGAAAGTGGGTAGAAAGTGGAACAAAAAGATTTTCTGACACAGGTTAAACATTATCAGTTCATTTGTTTCCAAACATTAGAATTACTTCCTCATTTACGTAAGCACTGACATCGATATATTTATATAAAATATAAGTCTATGTAAAACAAATTTTCAATAAAAACTATGTTTTGTTAACTTAATACCACATACCTATTATTGTTTGTACATAATCATCTGGATGTCGATAATTGTGGAACGGTGTCGATAACTGTGGACAAAGATGTCGATAATTGTGGAACGGTGTCATGTGATCTGATACGCTAAGTAATCGGGAATCAACTAATTTTTTTTCCAGTGGAAGTTTGAGTAATTACTCATGCACAATTTACGTATTGAAAGTCTTTTCTACTTTTGCAACGGCCAAAAGATCATTAAGGTGTCGATAATTGTAGCCGCCGCTCTACCAAGGAACAGAGTGAAAGTGAAAAAAATACAGACAGATGAAAGAAAGAAAGAAAGAAAGAAAGAAAGAAAGAAAGAAAGCTGGCATAAAATGGTTAAACTAGTTATTTATAATAGTGTTTAATGTTATTAAGCACTAGTTAAGTGTCAAGTTCATTTTCTTGATTTCCTTTAATTAATTAATCTCATCTCATCTCATTATCTCTAGCCGCTTTATCCTTCTACAGGGTCGCAGGCAAGCTGGAGCCTATCCCAGCTGACTACGGGCGAAAGGCGGGGTACACCCTGGACAAGTCGCCAGGTCATCACAGGGCTGACACATAGACACAGACAACCATTCACACTCACATTCACACCTACGCTCAATTTAGAGTCACCAGTTAACCTAACCTGCATGTCTTTGGACTGTGGGGGAAACCGGAGCACCCGGAGGAAACCCACGCGGACACGGGGAGAACATGCAAACTCCGCACAGAAAGGCCCTCGCCGGCCCCAGGGCTCGAACCCGGACCTTCTTGCTGTGAGGCGACAGCGCTAACCACTACACCACCGTGCCGCCCTAATTAATTAATTAATTGATTGATTAATTTTTATTTCCCCAATTTTCTCCCCCAATGTGGTCTTGCCAGTTCTCACCCACTGTCTAACTCTCCCCATCACATGAAATCCACCAGGTGGGGAGGGTGGGGCAAACATGTGCCTCCTCTAAGATACGTGATGCCAGATGTTCAAATTGCTGCCCATGCAGCATCACAGGGCAGCATAATACACCTGGAGGAATGTGCTGTCCCCCCTATTCTGCATGAATGAGCTCACAAACACCTGCGATTGGCTAGTGTCGCTCTGACTGACAGGGGAGAGAGAGTAAGGTCATCTCTCTTACCCTGAGAACATGAGATTCTTGGCTCCCAGCCACAGAAAGTTTTCTGGTTAAAGTATGCGCATTGTGAAATAAAAAAAATCATACAGCACATGTAGCAAAAGGAAATAGCATCCAAAATGTTGAGGCTGGCATATATGATTTTCTCCTACGGTACATTTCAAACTCTGTTGGCTTTATGTTTCATAGGATAAAAAGCACACATTTTAAATGTGCTTGCTATGAAATTAAGCCAAGCATACAAAATCTCTTGTTAGGGGGAGAAAAAAGAACAATCATTTTACTCGTTCTACTTTTTATAAAAAATAAAGAAATAAATGTCTCATTTGAACCCAAGCAGGACATATGGACCAAGTGAGTACCCTTATCCTTGACACTAGTCACATGGGTCTTTCTGGGCAGTGGCTCCTAAGGTTTTGTTAAACCACTCTGGTACGACTGGTTGAGAAAGTCTGAAGGTCTGTATACGGATGCAGTTCCAGGAAGGTAGCGAACACTAGCTGACACAGTCAAGAAAAACATGTTGTTGTTTTTTAATTAAAAACAGATTTTGACGAAACCAAAAACAAATTAAATAATCTTTATGATGATTGCCACAATCTGTTATCATGACTCATAGGCTACTTATGGAGAATCACTAACTAGTTTTTGTGTTTAATTGAATCAGTAGGCACTAATGGTTCATATTTGGTAGAAATCTTGCATTAGTTTGTCCTGCCTGCTTGTCTACAGCTGCTACATAAAAATGTGTTTTTCAGTTTACAGTATAATAAGATATGTTAAGCCACTAAACAACTTCATATATTCTGTTAATTTTTAAGTGGGTACATTTCACCAAAAGAACCCTGAAAAAGACAAAAAAAAAAAAATAGCTCTTGTGCAATAAAATAACCTTTGGCAATTGAATAGATGATTTCTGCCTTGTTAACAAACAACTACATTTATAGCTCACTTAACTGCCTTCTGAATCGGAGAAAAAAGTTATATGATCACATTTGGAACTAGAAAAGCACTCGGAGAGCGCAGACCTCCGTCAAGAATCCTTTAAAAAAAATTCGGGATCCAGAAGGTGATCCGGATCACCGCCAAAATTTAATGGATTGTTACTTGTGCCCAGTCACACATCCGGAAAAAATTTCAGAGCAATCCATTCATAACTTTTTCCATAATGTTGCTAACAGACAAACCAACAAACAAACAAACAAACCAACGCTACCGAAAACATAACCTCCTTGGCGGAGGTAAATATCCACATAATACATCTGACCAAAATTAATTCAACGTGGCGCATTTAGTGTTCGGCCAAATGAGTAACGATAATAAAGATTCTTATTGTTGTCACTGTTCTCTCACTTCAGTTACTGATGATTCATTAAAACACTGACAGCACAATACCAAAGAAATCCTTCATCATGTGAGGGCAAAACATTTTAATCAACAGGCCATGCAAAGAGCAACAACCCTCTAGATTCATATACACATGAAACACAATTATACACATCTATATGCTTTTGCTGCTGTAAGCTCTTTTAGGATAGTGCTGGAAACAGGCACAGGAGGCAATGATATGGTGCAGAAAATAGTGCTCTTTATTTTAAAAGTGAGGTGTGAATGAAAGCATACATGGGGAGCTCTTGGTGCTGAGCAGTGATAGTGGTGAAGAAGTGCAGGCTGAGTGGCTGGCTTTCGATGGCTGGCTGAGATGTCCAAGGGAGCGCGTTGGCCACAGCATGCAGGATTCTTTCATCCTCACTGTCTGTAGGCACAGCAAAGAGGCATCAGGACACGAGTCTTTACTTGCTCTCTTGCACACTTGGAGTGGTGCCTTTTTATACTCCCTCGGCGGCACGTGGAGGGTAGATGATTAGCATGCTCGAGTCAGTGCAGCCTGCCCTCTGGCCATGTGAGAACTGTCTGTCCAGAACATCAGTGGTGCTAAAATGCCAAAACAGCACGTAGCAAGGAGGATGACGCTATCCTTGCGGCACCACCGGAGCAGCTTGGTGAGGAGTGCTTGCCTGTTTGGAGGCACCTGCTGCCACACTTTGCCACACTGCCTATAGAGGATGTGCAGTCACGTGACCCGCACGTGTGTACTCCGCCATATTGGACGGCATCAGGATTGTTTACCTTGCGCGAGCGTAATGGATCCAGGGAGTAATCCCCAAGGAAATTCGGAAAATACCCCATCTACATCGCGCGATTACTTGTCTAAGTTTGTTCAGCATCTTGAAGGTGACGTGAGGCAGCGTTACGTGGAAAAGTGTTCCAGGTTGGGGATTGCAGATCTGTACAACTTGCCGCAATCCTTGTTCAGGGAAATTCGGAGCTGCGGTGCTGGCGATTTGCCCGATCTGGCCTACCACGACATTTACAATTTTCTTGTTAATCGTGAATCGTGCTACGCTGGCAAAGCCCTCAAAGCTTACAAGAGCCTGGAAGCTTATAAATATTTTGTTGCGGGATGGGTATCCCAACTATACCTCTGGAAGGTTCCGAAGAAGGAAGTCTACTTGATAACCTCATGGGTAAGTGGCATTAAGACGTTTATCATAAAGAGACTATGCAGGATGTTTTATCGTAGGAATGTTCGAAATCTAAACTCTAAAGTATGAGAAGAAAACAGTAAATCAGAAAGCTGCACACATTTGCACAGCTTCCGCGAAAACATGCGCAGCTTTCTGATTTACTGTTTTCTTCTTATACTTCGTATGTTTCATGGACTGTAACAGCATTTGCTTATTTAGTAGAACTAAATAAGCAAATGCTTATTTAATAAGCTGGTAGAACTGGGGTACCAGTTTTCTCTTCGCACAGCGGACACCCATTTTGCGCGTCTCTCCTCGTCTGCGGGGAATCTATAAAATGACAGGCCCTCCTTTTGGCCCTGTCTATTGGTACAACCAAATGCTGAACAAAATATAACCAACCATTCTCGAAAGATCTACTCCCACACACTTGATAATTAGAACGGGTTCGTCTAAGTTCTATGCGCGGCCTTGCCGTCCAAGATGGCAGATAAACAAATATCACGTGACGTCACGTGCACGCTCTCTACAAGTGAGCATGATGCTGCAATTGTCAGAGCAACAGTTTCTGATCAAGTACAGGGAAACAGAATTGACCTCATCTCATCTCATTATCTCTAGCCGCTTTATCCTTCTACAGGGTCGCAGGCAAGCTGGAGCCTATCCCAGCTGACTACGGGCGAAAGGCGGGGTACACCCTGGACAAGTCGCCAGGTCATCATAGGGCTGACACATAGACACAGACAACCATTCACACTCACACCTACGGTCAATTTAGAGTCACCAGTTAACCTAACCTGCATGTCTTTGGGGGAAACCGGAGCACCCGGAGGAAACCCACGTGGAGAACATGCAAACTCCACACAGAAAGGCCCTCGCCGGCCCCGGGGCTCGAACCCAGGACCTTCTTGCTGTGAGGCGACAGCGCTAACCACTACACCACCGTGCCGCCCAGAATTGACCTCATTAAATAAAAAATAAGAGGTGATTTTGAATGTCATCATACCATATATGAGATATATATTTTGCAGAAGATAAGATATTTACCTTGCCGCTGGTGTTTGTGCTAGTCAGCTTGGCATCATATACTCACTTTATGTGGTTATGTGGATGGCTATTTATATGGTTTATGTGGATGTGAATGTTAGTGTTTTGTAGTTACCTCCACCAAGGAGGTGATGTTTTGGTGCGGTTTGTCTGTCTGCTTGTCTATCTTTAAGAAGGACTATGCAAAACCTACTGACCTGATTTCCATGAAACTTGGTGGAAGTGTGTAGCATGGGCTACAGAAGACCCCATTAAATTTTGGAGTGGATCTGAGTCACAGGGTGGATCCACAAATTTACTTTAACTTCTGCTAACCTTCACGATTGTGTATTGTTTAGCACGGTCACCTCACAACAAGAAGGTCCTGGGTTTGAGCCCAGCGGCCAACGAGGGCCTTTCTGTGTGGAGTTTGCATGTTCTCCCCGTGTCTGTGTGGGTTTCCTCCGGGTGCTCTGGTTTCCCCCACAGTCCAAAGACATGCAGGTTAGGCTAATTGGTGGCTCTAAATTGACCGTAGGTGTGAATATGAGTGTGAATGGTTGTTTGTCTTTGTGTGTCAGCCCTGTGATGACCTGGCGACTTGTCCAGGGTGTACCCCGACTCTCGCCCATAGTCAGCTGGGATAGGCTCCAGCTTGTCTGCGACCCTGTACAGGATAAGCGGCTACAGATAATGGATGGATGGATTCTGCCAACCTTGTCTGGTCTTGGAGGAAGTCTGCGCTCAATCCAGTAAAGTTCAAGATTAACACAGCATAGCCAATATAGAAATACAATGACTCCAAAGCACAATCCACATTCATGGGTACCAGTAATCCACTGGGATACACATGTAGGCACATAATTCTAATAGTTTTAGAAATATATCCAGACATATAAAAGTGGTTCTGGTTGCAGATTTGCATATCATAGAAGAATCAACTATTGTCCTGTAGGATATCGCTGCTCTCTGAGTGCCCTTCTATTCAAAATTTGTTTTATTTGTTACCACCTATCTTTGGATAGAATGCAAATAGGTTAATATTAAGGTCATTATGCCCCAACATTGGATATTCAGGCCCATGGTGGGCCCGAGGTGAGGAATCCACTCAGAATGGGATGCTAGTCCATTGCAGGGCGCCATCCACACACTCATTCACACCTATGGAGAATTTAGCGTAGAAACTCAGCCTACCAGCATATTCCTTGACCGGTGGGAGATAACCAGAAAACTCTCAGGAAAGCCAAACAAACATGGTGAGATTAGGTGAAACTCCACTCAAACAGTAACTTGCGCTCAGGATCAAACAAAAGACAATGGAACTGTTAAGTGGCAATGTTACCCACTGTGCCACCCCATTGGATGATGTTGATTTTTTTTTTTAATTTTCCCCCAACCAAACAGAAGTTTTACTCACTGTTCAAAGGAACAAAATCCTTTAATTGTGCTATTATTGAGGTGTTTTTTTAATGTTCCCACACTGTACTCCTCACAGGAGCATTGTGTGGGGGTTGCTTTTTTTTCTCCTCTCCTCATGTTACTCTGTATTTTTCTTTTCATTCCTGTCTTCCTGTCCTGTCTTCTCCCCCTCTGTCAATTGTGTGTATGTGTGTCTGTAAGGACAGGTTGATGGTCAATTTCGCTGGTACTTGTGACTAGTGACAAAGGGTTCATTCATTAATTCATTAGCTCTCTAGTAGTTCACATAGTCACCTCATCTCATTATCTCTAGCCTCTTTATCCTTCTACAGGGTCGCAGGCAAGCTGAAGCCTATCCCAGCTGACTACGGGCGAAAGGCGGGGTACACCCTGGACAAGTTGCCAGGTCGTCACAGGGCTGAAACATAGACACAGACAACCATTCACACTCACATTCACACCTACGGTCAATTTAGGCCAAGTTTACATTAGACCGTATCTGTCTCGTTTTCTTTGCGGATGCACTGTCCGTTTACATTAAAACGCCTGGAAACGCTGGGAAATGGGAATCCGCCAGGGTCCACGTATTCAATCCAGATCGTGTCTGGTCCGGTGCTGTGTAAACATTGAGAATATGCGGATACGCTGTGCTGAGCTCTAGCTGGCGTCGTCATTGGACAACGTCACTGTGACATCCACCTTCCTGATTCGCTGGCGTTGGTCATGTGACGCGACTGCTGAAAAACGGCGTGGACTTCCGCCTTGTATCACCTTTCATTAAAGAGTATGAAAGTATGAAAATACTGCAAATACTGATGCAAATACTGCCCATTGTGTAGTTATGATGGTCTTTAGGCTTGCCATCCTTCCACTTGCAAGTGGTAAGTGACTTGCGCACAGCAGCTCAGTCCCGAATCACTGCTCGTGCACTACACTCGCGCGCTCTGTGAGCTGCGCAGGGCCGGAGTGCGCACCCTCCAGAGGGCACTCGCTGTTCAGGGCGGAGTGATTTGGAGCGCAGACGCTGAGGAGGAAGCGATGAGCCGCACTGACACATTTCAACTTACGTGCCGAATTAGTCATGTGATTAGCGTATCCGTGAATTGGCGTTGCTGTGTGCACGCGAATCGTGTATTGGCGTTGCTGTGTGCACGCTAATCATTTTTAAAAACGTTAATCTGATGATCCGCTGATACGGTCTAATGTAAACCCCACCTTAGAGTCACCAGTTAACCTAACCTGCATGTCTTTGGACTGTGGGGGAAACCGGAGCACCTGGAGGAAACCCACGTGGACACGGGGAGAACATGCAAACTCCACACAGAAAGGCCCTCACCGGCCATGGGGCTCAAACCCGGACCTTCTTGCTGTGAGGCGACAGCGCTAACCACTACATCACCGTGCTGCCCTCACATAGTCACATTCCAGATAAATATTTGCTAATCCTTTTAATGCATAAAGCCTGACTTGGTCTAGCACTATGCTGTGATGTTTTAAATGGGAGTTTAATATAACACGTTATTCTATCATATATCCTGCATCTTTCTATGCCAGATATGTCGGGCTAGATGATCAAACTCGCACACTTTTAGAAAATCTAGAACCTTTTAAGGTTTTACATAGTTCCCTACAACAGTGTTTCTCAATCAGAAAAGGGTTTCAAATACAGTATTGTCCTAAAAGCCCCAAGCGTAAGAACCCTTTTTTCTAAGAATGTAGTTGTTTTAATGCAGTTTTTTTTTATGGTGTCATCATCTTTAAACAAACCTAAATATTTTTGCCACATGGTCAATGGGCGGCACGGTGGTGTAGTGGTTAGCGCTGTCACCTCACAGCAAGAAGGTCCGGGTTTGAGCCCAGCGGACGCCGAGGGCCTTTCTGTCTGGAGTCTGCATGTTCTCCCCGTGTCTGCGTGGGTTTCCTCCGGGTGCTCCGGTTTCCCCCACAGTCCAAAGACATGCAGGTTAGGTTAATATGGGACGGCCTTGGGCTGAGGTGCCCTTGAGCGAGGCACCTAACTCCCAACTGCTCCCCGGGTGCTGTTAGCATGGCTGCCCACTGCTCTGGGTATGTGTGTGTACTCATTGCTCACGTGTGTGTGTGTGTGTTCACTGCTTCAGATGGGTTAAATGCAGAGAGGAAATTTCACAAGTGTGTGATGAATAAAGTTGTGCTTTCTTTCTTCTTCTTTCTTGTTCACTGTGTTGGAAATTGCATACTATGAAATTGAATACTATTCATATTAAACTACACCCCAAAGCAGTATGTGCAATTGAATGTAAACAACATTAACAGTTCCAGTACAGCAAAGACACACGGGTAACGTACTAGTCAAAATCAAATATATGGTCCGAACAATTTTGGGGTGTACCATATCCCATAATACAATGCAAAATCTGTTTCCAACTTAAAAACTCCAAGCTCATTTAATTCATCCTCAGTTGACAAGTGGTGAACATGAGTGTATTAGTAATGTCTTTCTTCCCTTAAAGATATCCTTCTTTTATCATCATAATCATAGTCTGGGGGCGGCACGGTGGTGTAGTGGTTAGCGCTGTCGCCTCACAGCAAGAAGGTCCTGGGTTCGAGCCCCGGGGCCGGCGAGGGCCTTTCTGTGTGGAGTTTGCATGTTCTCCCCGTGTCCGCGTGGGTTTCCTCCGGGTGCTCCGGTTTCCCCCACAGTCCAAAGACATGCAGGTTAGGTTAACTGGTGACTCTAAATTGACTGTAGGTGTGAATGGTTGTCTGTGTCTGTCAGCCCTGTGATGACCTGGCGACTTGTCCAGGGTGTACTCCGCCTTTCGCCCGTAGTCAGCTGGGATAGGCTCCAGCTTGCCTGCAACCCCGTAGAAAATAAAGCGGCTGGAGATAATGAGATGAGATGAGATCATAGTCTGGGTCGTCTTTAGTCCAGAACCTATCCAGGGAACATTGGGAGTGAGGCAAGAATACACCCTGAATGAAATACCAGTCCATTTCCAGTCTATAACATACACATGTTCACACAGACATTTAAAGTAATTAGTGTAATTGCAAAGCAAGTACGTTTTTGTTAACTGTCAGACCACATGTTTGCTGCACTTCCACTCCTGCAATTTAAGATAAACCAATTTCAACTCATTCTTCCTGTGCCTAAATAAAGTGCTTCTATACAGCTTTCAGAAAGATGCACTCCTTTGCTCATCTTTCTGTCTTTTCTTTTTACCCCATAGGAACAAATGGAGTTTTGGAATCAAAGTCTTCCTGCTCAGTCATGCTTCATCAGAGGGCCACCAAACTTAATACACCTCAGAACAACACACCCAACGCATACGTATATGAAGTCAGCTATGGCCCACACTCACCTTTTTCTTTTCGTCCATCCCTTTTTGTCTCATTGGTGGCAATGCATTTTTGGCCCCTTAGAAATACACCGGCCATCAGAAGCCAAGCTCTCCCACTCAGTCGTGATTCATCCAACAGCCATCAATCTTCATTTCATAGCTTGGAGCCCAGAAATGCACTTGTCTTGTTGAGAGTAACCTTTCGATCTACTGGTATGTTTTTAGAGACGTAGGAGAAAACAAGAAAACCCAGAGGAAGTCCATGTGGACATGGGGTCAGCATGCAAAAAAAAATAAAATAAAATAAAATATGCAAACAGTAATCAGGGCTCAGGATTGGACCAGGGACCCTGGAGTTGTGAGGCGGCAATGCTCATCTTGCTTTTATGTACGTGTGGCAGCGGGGGCGTGGTCAAGCATCGGTCTGTGAATGGAGAGGGGAGTCAGGGAAGGTAAGTGGTAGTATCACTGCACCTGATGTGAATTAACCTGTGTTTGTGTGTCTCCTCCAGGGACCACGCCCTATAAAAGGAGAGAGAGAGCAGAGAAGGGGAGCTCTCTCCCGACCAGAAATGTGTGTGTGAGAGTGTGAGTGAGCTGAAAAGCTATAGATATATCTTTAAAAAATAAAGAGTTTGTGAGAATTCAGTTCTGGCCTGCCATGCTTCTGTGCTCCACCCACCTGCTCTGATTCTACAGTATGAATTTATTACTGTACTTATGCATGTAGAGTTGTGGCCAGAAGTTTACATTCAGTGACATTAATGTCTTCTTGGTTATGAATGTCATGGCAATATTTGGGCTTTCAGTAATTTCTTTGAACTGTTCTTTTTCTGTGGCAGAATGTACAGCAGGGCGGCACGGTGGTGTAGTGGTTAGCGCTGTCGCCTCACAGCAAGAAGGTCCTGGGTTCGAGCCCCGGGGCCGGCGAGGGCCTTTCTGTGTGGAGTTTGCATGTTCTCCCCGTGTCCGCGTGGGTTTCCTCTGGGTGCTCCGGTTTCCCCCACAGTCCAAAGACATGCAGGTTAGGTTAACTGGTGACTCTAAATTGGCCGTAGGTGTGAATGTGAGTGTGAATGGTTGTCTGTGTCTATGTGTCACCCTGTGATGACCTGGCGACTTGTCCAGGGTGTACCCTGCCTTTCGCCCGTAGTCAGCTGGGATAGGCTCCAGCTTGCCTGCGACCCTGTAGAAGGATAAAGCGGCTAGAGAGAATGAGATGAGATGAGAATGTACAGCATACATCTTTAATAATAAAAACACTAGAATTTGGTGCACAAGTTTTAATTTTCTTGGGGTTTTCTAAAATCAACACAGGGCCAAAATTATACATACAGGGCCAAAAATTTACATACACCCACTTAGATTATTAATTTAGAGGTGCTGAAACTTCCAAGTTATTGTGAGGTGTAGTCACTTTGCCAAGTCACTTTGCTTCAAGAAAACCCAAACTGTCACCCTCAGCTGAAAGGAAATTGGTTTAGATGGTCAGGAACAACCTGGGAACCACCATGGCACAGCCTTGCCATAAACTGGAAGCTGATGTATCACTATCTACAGTTCAGATCACCATGGACTAAGAGGTTGCTATCCAAGAAATAACCCCCTGCTCCAAAATTGACATCTTCAAGCTAAACTAAAGTTTGAAACTGACCACATGGACAAAGAAAAAGCCTTCTGGAAGATAGCTGTATGGTCAGATGAGAAAGATTGAGTTGCTTGGTCACAGTGACCACCATGTACAGAGGGACACTGTACCAGCTGATGGTGGTGGTAGGATCATCATGCTCTGGGGCTGTTTTGCTGCCAGTGGAACTGGTTCATTGCACAAAGTGGATGGAATAATGAAGAAGGACTACCTCAGAATTCTTCAGTATAAACCATCAGAAACTTGAACACGACTTAGGACTTACAACAGAACAATGAACCAAACTGTTACAGTCCAGTCCAGTCCATCCATGCCTTAGATTGTGGGACTTCCATGCCAGCTCCAGGACAGGAATTCAGTCCTGCCTTGCTGAAGGCCATTTCCTGAAGCGGCACTCCCACACCTGCTACCACTCCTCTCCCATCAGCCAGGGCTTTTTAAGAACTGTTTGGAGCTACTCCATTTGCCAGACTCTCTCTTGTAAACTTTCTTCGCCTCGCTACAGCTCATTGGTATTGTGTCTTCTTGATTCCCCCTGCCTGAATTTTTCCTTGTTTTTTTGTCAAGTATTTCTGTCCAATTTTTTGTCCCTGTTTTCGCCTGTCTGTTCTTTTGGATTGTGTCTTTTGCTACCTCTGCCTGGTTTTCCCTTGTCCCTGTGTTCATCAGTTTTTGTGAAGATTTTTCTGTCCTGTTTTTTGTCCCTGATCATGTCTACCTGCTCCTGTGTTTTTGACCACTGATTTTTGCCTGAGCCCTACTGTACCATTGCCTTTCTGCCATCTGCTTCATTAAAGGAGTTTTCGATTTACATTGCCTGTTTTCTAAGTCTGCTCTTGGGTCCTCACTTCACCTCAGCTTGCCATCCATGACAGCACAGTCTGGCCAACATGGACCCAGCAGATTTCACCCAGCTAAGAGCAGCGATGCAGAAACAGGGAGCTCTCCTTGGGACCCACCAACAGGACATCCAACAGGTGAATCAAAACCTTGTCACCATCTCTGACACACTAAATCTTCTTGACACTCAGCTACAACAGCTTCAAGTAACGTCTGCTCCTACACAACCTCCTCCACCTACCGCTCCTCCAGCTCCTGCTCCAGCCCTCTTCAGAGAGCCGAGACTTCCCGCCCCACAGCCATATGATGGAGAACCAGGTACCTGCAGATCATTTTTATCTCAATGCTCGCTAACCCTTGAGCTTGAACCACTGGCCTTCCCGTCAGAGCATTCCCGAGTGGCCTACACCATCACTCTCCTCACTGGAAAAGCTAGGGAGTGGGGAACAGCTATGTGGGACGCCAATGCACCATGCTGCGCCAGCTTTGAGGATTTTACAGAGGAGATGAGGTGAACCTTTGATTGCTCTCTGTCTGACAGAGAGGCAGCAAGAGAAATCATGGGGCTGCGGCAAGGTGCCAGGTCCACTTTTGACTATGTGATTGACTTTCACACTTTGGCGGCATCTTGTAGCTGGAATGAGAATGCCTTGTTTGACGCATTTTTGAATGGGCTGTCAGACTCCATCAAGGATGAGCTGGTCTCACAAGAACTACCACCTGATCTCCCTGGTCTCATGGACCTCGCCAGTAGTATTGACTCCCGGATCAGACAGCGGGTGAAAGAGAGAACTCTGACTAGTCTTGCTCAGCCTCCCATCCCTTCTGCTGAGCCAATGCAGGTAGACCGAGTCCGCATCTCACCTGAGGAACGACAGTGCCATCGGGATATGAGGGCATGTTTTTATTGCAGACAGCTGGGGCATTTCTGCCAAGCTTGCCCTTTAAAAGGAAGAGCCCACCAGTGAGTTTAGAGGCCCTGGTGGGCAATGTCCAGAATCAGTCCCCTACCAATCGACTGCTACTCCCAGTGGTCATTATCCATGGCAATCAGCCTCACGACCTCCAGGCACACATTGATTCAGGGGCTAACAGAAACCTGATCTGCTCGACCACCGCCAAGCGCCTGGGGATTCCACTACTGACTCTGAACCCGTTCCTCACTGTCCTGACCCTTAATGGTACTGGTCTGACCACCATCACCCATAGAACAGCCCCGGTCACCTTAAGAATTTCTGGCAACCACTCTGAATCCATCCAGTTTTTTGTCATGAGTAATCCCCATGTGCCCATAGTTCTTGGTGTGCCCTGGATAACTCTACATAACCCCCATGTCAACTGGACTAACACCACCATTTTAAGATGGAGTCAATTCTGTTTATCGTCATGCCTGACATCTGCCCTCTCTCACGCCAAGCTGCTCCAGTCCACCATTGGTGAATATCCTGACCTCTCTACCGTGCCTCCCGAGTATAATGACTTAAAACCTGTGTTCAGCAAGACTCAAGCTGTTTCCCTTCCTCCCCATAGGCCCTATGTCTGTGGAATTGACCTTCTCCCTGGGACTGCCCCACCTAAGGGGTGACTTTACTCTCTCTCCTTCTGAAAGGCAAGCCATGGATAAATACATCACCGAGTCCTTAGCAGCTGGAATTATTCATCCCTCCTCTTCTCTTGCAGGGGCAGGATTCTTTTTTGTGGAGAAGGACAAATCCTTGTGCCCTTGCATTGATTACCGTGGGCTAAATGACATCACCATCAAGAACCGTTACCCCCTACCGCTCATGTCTACGGCATTTGAGTTACTCCAGAGAGCCCAGATTTTCACCAAGCTAGACCTATGTAATGCTTACCACCTCGTGAGGATTAGGGAAGGCGACAAACGGAAGATGGTGTTTAACACCCCCATGGGCCACTACAAATATCTCGTGGTTCCGTTCGGCCTGACTAACGCTCCCGCGGTTTTCCAGGCCCTTGTTAATGATGTCCTGAGGGACTACCTTAATGTTTTTGTTTATCTGGATGATATATTGATTTTTTTTTCCCGCTCTCTTGATGAACACTGCATCCACGTCAGGCAGGTCCTTCAGCGACTCCTGGAAAATTAACTCTTTGTTAAGGCCGAGAAATGCGAGTTCCATAGAAGTTCTGTCTCCTTTCTGGGTTTCATTATCTTCCCCGCACAGATTCGGATGGACTCCCTGAAACTCAAGGCAGTTGCTGACTGGCCCAACCCATCCTCTCGGCGAGAACTCCAGCGGTATCTTGGGTTTGCGAATTTCTACAGGCGATTCATCAGGAACTTTAGTATGGTGGCTGGGCCCCTCACAGCTCTAACTTCCACCAAGGTCCCTTTCAGTTGTGAGGAAGGGGCCGAGGTGGTGTTCTCTGAGCTCAAATGAAGGTTCACGTCAGCACCTATACTCACCATTCCAGATCCGTCCTGGCAGTTTGTGGTAGAGGTCGATGCTTCGGAGTCAGGGGTGGGGGCCATATTGTCCCAAAGATCGGCTAGTGACGACAAGCTTCATCCTTGCTCCTTCTTCTCTTGTCGGCTTTCCCCCTCTGAGAGAAACTATGTTGGTGGCAATAGGGAACTGTTGGCCATTAAACTGGCCTTGGAAGAATGGAGACATTGGTTGGAGGGGTCAGACCTTCCCTTCATCGTATGGACAAATCACAAGAACCTCAAATACCTCAGGACTGCCAAGCGCCTCAATTCTTGTTAGGCCCAATGGTCTCTCTTCTTTTCTAGCTTCAAGTTCATACTTTCCTTCCACCCAGGCTCTAAGAATGGTAAGCCCGATGCCTTGTCCAGAATGTTTTCTCCCCTCCAGGAGGAATCAACCTCTCCTGCGACCATCCTTCCTCTATGGTGCCTGGTGGGGGCCGCTCTGTTAGAGGTCAAAACCCTGGTCCAGAAGGCCCATGAGCAGGACCCAGGGCCCAGTAATGCACCTCCTAACCATCTTTTTGTTCCTGTTTCTGTGCGGGCACAGGTGTTGCAGTGGGATCATGGTTCCAGAATGGCGTGCCACCCAGGAGCAGCCCAGACTCTGGCACTCAACCGACAACATTTTTGGTGGCCATTCAAGGAGGACATCCAGAGGTTTGTGGCAGCTTGCGACATCTCCGCCAGGAACAAGACCAGCAACAGACCCCCTGCCGGCCTGCGGAGACCCCTTCCTGTTCCCCACCAGCCCTGGTCTCACACAGCCCTGGATTTCGTCACTGGACTCCCTAATTCAGGTGGCAATACTTGTATCCTCACTGTTGTCGACCGTTTTTCTAAAGCTGTCCATTTTATCCCTCTGCCCAAGCTTCCCATCGCCAAGGGGACCGCTGAATTGCTGATACTCTATGTTTTCCATCTACACAGACTCCCCTCAGACATTGTATCAGACCGTGGACCCCAGTTCTCTGCCCAATTCTGGAAGGCTTTCTGTAAACTCATTGGTGCTTCTCGCAGTCTTTCCTCAGGTTTTGACCCTCAGACGAATGGACAGACGGAACAGGCCAACCAGGAGCTGGAAGTGGCTCTCAGGTGCATGGTATCCAAGGATGCTGCCTCCTGGAGCAAGACCCTTCCTTGGATAGAGTATGCTCACAACTCCCTACCCACCTCTGCTACAGGTCTTTTCCCCCTTCCAGTGTTCTCTGGGTTACCAGCCACCACTCTTCCCCATCCAAGAAGTCACCGTACCCTCCGCCCAGATGTTTGTGTGCCGCTGCAGGAGAACGTGAGCATTGACCAGAAAAAAGCTCCTACGTTCTGTCAAGATGTTTAAAGAGCAAGCCGACAAACACTGCTTGGCAGCTCCCATCTATTGGGTGGGGCAGCGGGTAATGCTCTCCACTCACCACTTGCCCCTCAAGACGGTCTCCCGCAAATTGGTTCCCAGGTTCATAGGACCTTTCCCCATCTCCAAGGTAATTAATCCCTGCTCTGTAAGACTGTCTCTGCCTGTAACCATGCGCCATATTCACCCAAATTTCCATGTCTCCCAAGTCAAACCCCTTGTCTCCAGTTCCCTGTCCCCACCCTCCAAACCCCTTCCTCCTCCCAGGTTCATAGATGGTGGTGAGGTCTTCAAGTCAGGAGGTTGCTGAAGGTACGATGCCGAGGCAGAGGACTCCAGTACCTGGTTGATTGGGAGGGCTATGGTCCTGAGAAGAGGAGCTGGGTTCCTGCCAGGTTCATCATGGATCCCACCCTCATCACGGACTTCCACCAACAACACCCTGAGGCACTTTCTAAGGCATTTGGAGGTGCCTGTTGGGGGGGGATACTGTCACAGTCCAGTCTATCCATGCCTTAGATTGTGGGACTTCCATGCTGACTCCAGGACAGGAATTCAGTCCTGCCTTGCTGAAGGCCATTTCCTGAAGCAGTACTCCCACACCTGCTACCACTCCTCTCCCATCAGCCAGGGCTTTTTAAGAACTGTTTGGAGCTACTCCATTTGCCAGACTGTCTCTTGTAGACTTTTCTCACCTTGCTACAGCTTATTGATATTGTGTCTTCTTAATTCCCCCTGCCTGAATTTTTCCTTGTTTTTTGTCCCTGTTTTTGCCTGCCTGTTCTTTTGGATTGTGTCTTTTTTGCTACCTCTGCCTGGATTTCCCTTGTCCCTGAGTTCATCAGTTTTTGTGAAGATTTCGGTCCTGGTTTTTTTGTCCTTGATCGGGTCTACCTGCTCCTCTGTGCTTTTGACCTCCTGGCCTGTTTTTTGACTACTGATTTTTGCCTGAGCCCTACTGTACCTTTGCCTTTCTGCCATCTACTTCATTAAAGAAGTTTTCGATTTACATTGCCTGTTTTCTGAGTCTGCTCTTGGGTCTTCACTTCACCTCAGCTCGCCATCCGTGACACAAACATGCATCAGAGCTGGTTGTGGAGGATAAAGCAGGCTAACATTAAGCTTAAAACAAGTTCTGACTTCAACCCTATTGAAAATATATGGACCATGCTTATAAGTCGAGTCCATGCCAAAAAAAAAAAAATTTAATTGAACTCTACCAATTCTACCATGAAGAGTCGTGAAATATCCAACCAGAATTCTGCCAGAAGCTTGTTCATGTTAAACAAAAATGTTTGGTCAAGGTGAATCTTGCAAAGAGACATTTTACCCAAATATTAGGTGTTTTGTATGTAAATTTTTGACCCTTTATGTATAATTTTGACCCTGTGTTGATTTCAGAAAACCCAAAGAAAATTAAAACTTGTGCACCAAATTCTAGTGGGATTTTTTTTTAATTAAAGATGTATGCTGTACATTCTGCCACAGAAAAAGAACAGTTCAAAGAAATTACTGAAAGCCCAAATATTACCATGACATTACCATGACATACCAAGAAGACATGTCACTGTATGTAAACTTCTGACCACTATTTGTTACTCTGTCAATAACACTTCCTGGAAAAGTTTGACTAATAACTCACAAAAACAGTAGCTTAAATAGAGGTGATTGTGTACTGGTAACACATATTACCAGTGAAAATTACCATACATACCGATGCAGCAGGAATGCAGTGCACATGCACACATAATCAACGGGCGTGTGTTATGTATTTACAGTCGAGTTGTTGTCTAACTCTTGTGCCAGACTTCCAGGCTGTGATAACTATCACGAGAATGACAGACTACTTTCGGTTGAACAATCAGCTGCTAGTACGAAACACCCCCCTCTCCCTCCACTTTTCATAAAGGGGCTGTTTTACAATCATTGTTGTTGTTTTTTTAATAACACCAACTAACTCCTGTAACTTGGTCCAGTGTGTGTGTATATATATATATATATATATATATATATATATATATATATATATATCTCATTATCTCTAGCCGCTTTATCCTTCTACAGGGTCGCAGGCAAGCTGGAGCCTATCCCAGCTGACTACGGGCGAAAGGCGGGGTACACCCTGGACAAGTCGCCAGGTCATCACAGGGCTGACACATAGACACAGACAACCATTCACACTCACACCTACGGTCAATTTAGAGTCACCAGTTAACCTAACCTGCATGTCTTTGGACTGTGGGGGAAACCGGAGCACCCGGAGGAAACCCACGCGGACACGGGGAGAACATGCAAACTCCACACAGAAAGGCCCTCACCGGCCCCGGGGCTCGAACCCAGGACCTTCTTGCTGTGAGGCGACAGTGCTAACCACTACACCACCATGCCGCCCCATATATATATATATATATATATATATATATATATATATATATATGCGCGCATATATATGCATGCTGGAGTTTCTTTTACAGGGACACACCTACCTACAGCAGTAATGTCTCTTATAAGTTCTTATAAATGTTTGTAAGAGTTAAATGCAAGCTCAGTTTTGACCTTGTGGTCATTTCATTTACCTCTAATTATTACATTTAGATTTTACTGGTTAAATTTAGAATTGCATTTTTAGCACTAACTAGCTTTTACTTTGGGATGTATTCTTCGTTCGCACGTGACGTCATAGCTAATTATGCATGAGACTTTGAACCGGAAGTCGGCCATGTTGGAGGATATGCACAAACTCATGGTGCACATTTACTATAGAAGATATGATATGCTCGAGAGGTTGTTATGCTCAGTAATTCCTTTTGTTTCTTTGCTATGCCTACTTTTTGTGCTGTAATTGGATGCGGGTACAACTCTATTTGAGACAAGGAGACTTATAAGTTCTTTAGAATTCCAGCAATTATAATCAAGGTGAAAAAAAACAAGAGAGTTGTCCACGGAACGTAGACATCAATGGCTGTCCAACATAAACTGGGCTGATCTAAGCGATTAGAAAGCAAAAACCACACGAGTCTGCAGTGAACATTTTATCAATGGTAAGTGCTATGAACTAGTTATTAATGAAAGATTGCAGTATATAAGAAATATTGGATCGTTTAATAGACTGGTCGTGCAGAAACTCGCCGCTGTCAAACGTGACAAAGCCGTGATCATCGAGTGTGTGATCTGACAATCAAAAGCTTTTATGATGATTTCATTTTAAAAAGAGCTGTATAAAATTTTTGATGATGCTGCTTTTATTAGGGCCCGAGCCCTATGGGCGAAGGCCCTATTGTTCTTGTAAGAGTTCACTGTTATTATTCTTCCGTCTTCTTCTTCTTCTTCTTCCGTCTTCTTCTTCTTCTTTATTTTTCTCCGCTGTTGGGCCATTTTCGGGGCACTTGCCATGGGCGAAAACGCACGAAATTTGGCACCAGTTCCGAGAATTGCCACCGCTACTCAGAACCAGAAGCCCAAACTTGGCCGGGGCTCAGGGCCTCTATAGCGCCCCCCAAGTCGTTGTGATTTTGGCCTCCCGCATTAAGGTGCCTGGGTGCCATGTAGTTTGTAGTAGTGGCATGCCATTTGGTACGCATATGTATCTCACTAAGCCGGACAAAAATGTAATGCCAATGCATTAGCCACACCCAACAGGAAGTGAGGTAATTTCACTTTTGTGCGAAATGCATGGCCACGAAGTCGGCGCAACTCCTCCTAGACCGTTCATAGGAATGTCACCAAAATTGATACACATCATCTACAGACATGGCTGACAAAAGTTACTAAATACGTTTCATGTAGGATAAAGCGTTCAGAAGTTATACGTCAATCAATTTTCGATGCAAAATTTTACATGCTTAAAAATTCATAACAAATCTTCTGATTGCTCAAAACTGCTCATACTTCACACGCAAATCACTCATTGGGCTTCTGACATGTTACCCAATTTCTGTGATATTCCGCCACTGGGGGCGCTATTTTTGGGCAAAAATTCCAATCTTTCCTCAAATTTGGTCAAACTTCACGGCCACCCTCTTTCTACCTCCCATGTCATGTATACCACGTTTTGGAACTTTCCGTCCATGGGGGGCGCTGTTTTTGGCCGACGCAATTGCTCCATAACGGGTTTTTGGTAAATAATTCCATAATGCTTTTCCTTCACACCACTACCTTGTGATAGTACGTTGCTGTTGTGGACACTTATTTTTCCAACTCATAATCGCTCATGTACAGCATAGCGCCACCTACTGACATGGGAAAAACCAAAAAATTTATTCTTCAAAAATCTCTCTCTCATCTTCTATTTACTCAATTGTCATCAAACTTCATACACAAACTCTTCATAGCTCACCTGACATATACGCCAAATTTTGTGCACTTTCGCCTCTGGGGGTGCTGGTTATGGCAAAAATGATATTGCAGCTTCTGATTTGTCAAACTTGGCAAGCAAACTCTTTACAAGACCCTTACTGGGGCGCTTGCCTTGGTCGACAACGCACGAAATTTGGCTCCTTTTTCTTAGACTGCCACCGCTACTGAGAACCAGAAGCCCAGATCCAGGCGGGCCTCAGGGCCTCTATAGCGCCCCCCGAGCACCGTGCAGTGCGAGACCCTATTGTTACCATGTGTCCAATTCTGTGCTTTGTCGCCATTGTGGGAGTAATGTCTCTTGCCGAAGAAGCTGTGGAAGTTATTTCGCGGGGACGCATGCCCCCGCCCCCCTTGGCCGCTGGCGCGAGGGCCCGTCGAGGCCGCTTGCGGCTTTAATTAGGGCCCGAGCCCTATGGGCGAAGGCCCTATTGTTCTTGTAAGAGTTCACTATTATTAGGGCCCGAGCCCTATGGGCGAAGGCCCTATTGTTCTTGTAAGAGTTCACTATTATTATTCTTCCGTCTTCTTCTTCTTCTTTATTTTTCTCCGCTGTTGGGCCATTTTCGGGGCGCTTGCCATGGGCGAAAACGCACGAAATTTGGCACCAGTTCCGAGAATTGCCACCGCTACTCAGAACCAGAAGCCCAAACTTGGCCGGGGCTCAGGGCCTCTATAGCGCCCCCTAAGTCGTTGTGATTTTGGCCTCCCGCATTAAGGAGCCTGGGTGCCATGTAGTTTGTAGTAGTGGCATGCCATTTGGTACGCATATGTATCTCACTAAGCCGGACAAAAATGTAATGCCAATGCATTAGCCACGCCCAACAGGAAGTGAGGTAATTTCACTTTTGTGTGAAATGCATGGCCACGAAGACGGCGCAACTCCTCCTAGACGGTTCATAGGAACGGCACCAAAATTGATACACATCATCTACAGACATGGCTGACCAAAGTTACTAAATACGTTTCACGTAGGATAAACCGTTCAGAAGTTATACGTCAATCAATTTTCGATGCAAAATTTTACATGCTTAAAAATTCATAACAAATCTTCTGATTGCTCAAAACTGCTCATACTTCACACGCAAATCACTCATTGGGCTTCTGACATGTTACCCAATTTCTGTGATATTTCGCCACTGGGGGCGCTATTTTTGGGCAAAAATTCCAAACTTTCCTCAAATTTTTTCAAACTTCACGGCCACCCTCTTACTACCTCCCATGTCATGTATACCACGTTTTGGAAATTTTCGTCCATGGGGGGCGCTGTTTTTGGCCGACGCAATTGCTCCATAACGGGTTTTTGGTAAATTATTCCATTATGCTTTTCCTTCTCACCACTACCTTGTGATAGTACATTGCTGTTGTAGACACTTATTTTTCCAACTCATCATCGCTCATGTACAGCATAGCGCCACCTACTGACATGGGAAAAACCAAAAAATTTATTCTTCAAAAATCTATATCTCATCTTCTATTTACTCAATTGTCATCAAACTTCATACGCAAACTCTTCATAGCTCACCTGACATATACGCCAAATTTTGTGCACTTTCGCCTCTGGGGGTGCTGGTTATGGCAAAAATGATATTGCAGCTTCTGATTTGTCAAACTTGGCAAGCAAACTCTTTACAAGACCCTTATTGGGGCGCTTGCCATGGTCGACAACGCACGACATTTGGCTCCTTTTTCTTAGACTGCCACCGCTACTGAGAACCAGAAGCCCAGATCCAGGCGGGCCTCAGGGCCTCTATAGCGCCCCCTAACTCGTTGTGATTTTGGCCTCCCGCTTTAAGGTGCCTGGTTGCCATGTAGTTTGTAGTAGTGGCATGCCATTTGGTACGCATATGTATCTCACTAAGCCGGACAAAAATGTAATGCCAATGCATTAGCCACGCCCATCAGGAAGTGAGGTTATTTCACTTTTGTGCGAAATGCATGGCCACGAAGACGGCGCAACTCCTCCTAGACCGTTCATAGGAATGTCACCAAAATTGATACACATCATCTACAGACGTGGCTGACAAAAGTTACTAAATACGTTTCACGTAGCATAAACTGTTCAGAAGTTATACGTCCATCAATTTTCAATGCAAGATTTTACATGCTTAAAAATTCATAACAAATCATCTAATTGCTCAAAACTGCTCATAGTTCACACGCAAATCACTCATTGGGCTTCTGACATGTTACCCTCTTTCTGTGATATTTCGCCACTGGGGGCGCTATTTTTGGGCAAAAAATCCAATCTTTCCTCAAATTTGGTCAGACTTCACGGCCACCCTCTTCCTACCTCCCATGTCATGTATACCTCATTTTGGCAATTTTCGTCCATGGGGGGCGCTGTTTTTGGCCGACGCAATTGCTCCAAAACGGGTTTTTGGTAAATGATTCCTTAATGCTTTTCCTTCACACCACTACCTTGTGATAGTACGTTGCTGTTGTAGACACTTATTTTTCCAACTCATAATCGCTCATGTACAGCATAGCGCCAGCTTCTGACATGGAAAAAACCAAAACATTTTTTCTTCAAAAATCAATATCTCATCTTCTATTTACTCAATCTTGATCAAACTTGATACGCACACTCTTAACAGGTCACCTGACAAATCTCCCAAATTTTGTAAACTTTTGCCACTGGGGGCGCTGTTTTCAGGCAACATTTTATATCTCGGCTTCTGATTTGTCAAACTTGATCAAACTTGCCAAAACAACTCTTCATAGGTCCCTTGACATGTATACCAAATTTGGTGAACTTTCACCACTGGGGGCGCTCATTGCGCTGTATCAGTTGCAGGAGAGGTGTTTACAATCATGAGGCACCAGGAGTATGTTGTTTTGGTTGCCTTAAACACACATGACTTGTGGGGAATGGGTAGGCAGTCGGGAGCAAGTGTTGTAGCGTTACATACAGACTTATAGATGTCTAACAGAAGACAATGCTATGTAGCTATAGCTTGGTGACTGAGGAGGTAAATGCATTAATTTGGTTGGGGAGCCATGGCATAAAATTTTCTGTCCATGACAACATCTCAGCGCACCGTGTACTCTGTGTCCGATTCTGTGCTTTGTCGCCATTGTGGGAGTAATGTCTCTTGCCAAAGAAGCTGTGGAAGGTATTTCGCGGGGACGCATGCCCCCGCCCCCCTTGGCCGCTGGCGCGAGGGCCCGTCGAGGCCGCTTGCGGCTTTAATTATTCTTCTTCGTCTTCTTCTTCTTCTTCTTCCGTCTTCTTCTTCTTCTTTATTTTTCTCCGCTGTTGGGCCATTTTCGGGGCGCTTGCCATGCGCGAAAACGCACGAAATTTGGCACCAGTTCCGAGAATTGCCACCGCTACTCAGACCCAGAAGCCCAAACTTGGCCGGGGCTCCGGGCCTCTATAGCGCCCCCTAAGTCGTTGTGATTTTGGCCTCCCGCATTAAGGTGCCTGGGTGCCATGTAGTTTGTAGTAGTGGCATGCCATTTGGTACGCCTATGTATCTCACTAAGCCGGACAAAAATGTAATGCCAATGCATTAGCCACGCCCAACAGGAAGTGAGGTAATTTCACTTTTGTGCGAAATGCATGGCCACGAAGACGGCGCAACTCCTCCTAGACCGTTCATAGGAATGTCACCAAAATTGATAAACATCATCTACAGACATGGCTGACAAAAGTTACTAAATACGTTTCACGTGGGATAAACCGTTCAGAAGTTATACGTCAATCAATTTTCGATGCAAAATTTTACATGCTTAAAAATTCATAACAAATCTTCTGATTGCTCAAAACTGCTCATACTTCACACGCAAATCAGACATTGGGCTTCTGACATGTTACCCAATTTCTGTGATATTTCGCCACTGGGGGCGCTATTTTTGGGCAAAAATTCCAATCTTTCCTCAAATTTGGTCAAACTTCACGGCCACCCTCTTGCTACCTCCCATGTCATGTATACCACATTTTGGGAATTTTCGTCCATGGGGGGCGCTGTTTTTGGCCGACGCAATTGCTCCAAAACGGGTTTTTGGTAAATAATTCCATAATGCTTTTCCTTCACACCACTCCCTTGTGGTAGTACGTTGCTGTTGTGGACACTTATTTTTCCAACTCATAATCGCTCATGTACAGCATAGCGCCACCTACTGACATGGGAAAAACCAAAAAAATTATTCTTCAAAAATCTATATCTCATCTTCTATTTACTCAATTGTCATCAAACTTCAAACGCAAACTCTTCATAGCTCACCTGACATCTACTCCAAATTTTGTGCACTTTCGCCCCTGGGGGCGCTGGTTATGGCAAAAATGATATTGCAGCTTCTGATCTGTCAAACTTGCCAAGCAAACTCTTTTCAAGACCCTTATTGGGGCGCTTGCCATGGTCGACAACGCACGAAATTTGGCTCCTTTTTCTTAGACTTCCACCGCTACTGAGAACCAGAAGCCCAGATCCAGGCGGGCCTCAGGGCCTCTATAGCGCCCCCTAAGTCGTTGTGATTTTGGCCTCCCGCATTAAGGTGCCTGGGTGCCATGTAGTTTGTAGTAGTGGCATGCCATTTGGTACGCATATGTACCTCACTAAGCCGGACAAAAATGTAATGCCAATGCATTAGCCACGCCCAACAGGAAGTGAGGTAATTTCACTTTTGTGCGAAATGCATGGCCACGAAGACGGCACAACTCCTCCTAGACCGTTCATAGGACTGTCACCAAACTTGATACACATCATCTACAGACATGGCTGACAAAAGTTACTAAATACGTTTCACGTAGGATAAACCGTTCAGAAGTTATACGTCAATCAATTTTCGATGCAAAATTTTACATGCTTAAAAATTCATAACAAATCTTCTGATTGCTCAAAACTGCTCCTACTACACACGCAAATCACTCATTGGGCTTCTGACATGTTACCCAATTTCTGTGATATTTCGCCACTGGGGGCGCTATTTTTGGGCAAAAAATCCAATCTTTCCTCAAATTTGGTCAAACTTCACGGCCACCCTCTTCCTACCTCCCATGTCATGTATACCACATATTGGGAATTTTCGTCCATGGGGGGCGCTGTTTTTGGCCGACGCAATTTCTCCAAAACGGGTTTTTGGTAAATAATTCCATAATGCTTTTCCTTCACACCACTACCTTGTGAAAGTACGTTGCTGTTGTAGACACTTATTTTTCCAACTCATAATCGCTCATGTACAGCATAGCGCCACCTACTGACATGGGAAAAACCAAAAAATTTATTCTTCAAAAATCTATATCTCATGTTCTATTTACTCAATTGTCATCAAACTTCATACGCAAACTCTTCATAGCTCACCTGACATATACGCCAAGTTTTGTGCACTTTCGCCCCTGGGGGTGCTGGTTATGGCAAAAATGATATTGCAGCTTCTGATTTGTCAAACTTGGCAAGCAAACTCTTTACAAGACACTTATTGGGGCGCTTGCCATGGTCGACAACGCACGAGATTTGGCTCCTTTTTCTTAGACTGCCACCGCTACTGAGAACCAGAAGCCCAGATCCAGGCGGGCCTCAGGGCCTCTATAGCGCCCCCCGAGCACCGTTCAGTGCGAGACCCTATTGTTGCCATGTGTCCATTTCTGTGGTTTGTCGCCATTTTGGGAGTAATGTCTCTTGCCGAAGAAGCTGTGGAAGGTATTTCGCGGGGACGCATGCCCCCGCCCCCCTTGGCCGCTGGCGCGAGGGCCCGTCGAGGCCGCTTGCGGCTTTAATTATTCTTCTTCTTTATTTTTCTCTGCTGTTGGGCCATTTTCGGGGCGCTTGCCATGGGCGAAAACGCGCGAAATTTGGCGCCACTTCCGAGAATTGCCACCGCTACTCAGAACCAAAAGCCCAAACTTGGCTGGGGCTCAGGGCCTCTATAGCGCCCCCTAAGTCGTTGTGATTTTGGCCTCCCGCATTAAGGTGCCTGGTTGCCATATAGTTTGTAGTAGTGGCATGCCATTTGGTACGCCTATGTATCTCACTAAGCCGGACAAAAATGTAATGCCAATGCATTAGCCACACCCAACAGGAAGTGAGGTAATTTCACTTTTGTGTGAAATGCATGGCCACGAAGACGGCGCAACTCCTCCTAGACCGTTCATAGGAATGTCACCAAAATTGATACACATCATCTACAGACATGGCTGACAAAAGTTACTAAATACGTTTCACGTAGGATAAACCGTTCAGAAGTTATACGTCAATCAATTTTCACTTCAAAATTTTACATGCTAAAAAATTCATAACAAATCTTCTAATTGCTCAACACTGCTCATACTTCACACCCTAATCACTCATTGGGCTTCTGACATGTTACCCAATTTCTGTGATATTTCGCCACTGGGGGCGCTATTTTTGGGCAAAAAATCCAATCTTTCCCCAAATTTGGTCAAACTTCACGGCCACCCTCTTACTACCTCCCATGTCATGTATACCACATTTTGGGAATTTTCGTCCATGGGGGGCGCTGTTTTTGGCCGACGCAATTTCTCCAAAACGGGTTTTTGGTAAATTATTCCATAATGCTTTTCCTTTACACCACTAACTTGTGATAGTGCGTTGCTGTTGTGGACACTTATTTTTCCACTTCATAATCACTCATGTACAGCATAGCGCCACCTACTGACATGGGAAAAACCAAAAAATTTATTCTTCAAAAATCTATATCTCATCTTCTCTTTACTCAATTGTCATCAAACTTCATACGCAAACTCTTCATAGCTCACCTGACATGTACGCCAAATTTTGTGCACTTTCGCCCCTGGGGGTGCGGGTTATGGCAGAAATGATATTGCAGCTTCTGATTTGTCAAACTTGGCAAGCAAACTCTTTACAAGACCATTTTTGGGGCGCTTGCCATGGTCGACATCGCAC
This sequence comes from Neoarius graeffei, assembly GCF_027579695.1. NCBI lineage: Eukaryota > Metazoa > Chordata > Actinopteri > Siluriformes > Ariidae > Neoarius > Neoarius graeffei. Next base: position 31,326,304 of record NC_083586.1, read on the forward strand.
GAAATTTGGCTCCTTTTTCTTAGACTCCCACCGCTACTGAGAACCAGAAGCCCAGATCCAGGCGGGCCTCAGGGCCTCTATAGCGCCCCCTAACTCATTGTGATTTTGGCCTCCCGCATTAAGGTGCCTGGTTGCCATGTAGTTTGTAGTGGTGGCATGCCATTTGGTACGCATATGTATCTCACTAAGCCGGACAAAAAGGTAATGCCAATGCATTAGCCACGCCCAACAGGAAGTAAGATAATTTCACTTTTGTGCGAAATGCATGGCCACGAAAACGGCGCAACTCCTCCTAGACCGTTCATAGGAATGTCACCAAAATTGATACACATCATCTACAGACATGGCTGACAAAAGGTCCTAAATACGTTTCACGTAGAATAAACCGTTCAGAAGTTATACGTCAATCAATTTTCAATGCAAAATTTTACATGCTTAAAAATTCATAACATATCTTCAAATTGCTCAAAACTGCTCATACTTCACACGCTAATCACTCATTGGGCATCTGACATGTTACCCAATTTCTGTGATATTTCGCCACTGGGGGCGCTATTTTTGGGCAAAAAATCCAATCTTTCCTCAAATTTGGTCAAACTTCACGGCCACCCTCTTACTACCTCCCATGTCATGTACACCTCATTTTGGGAATTTTCGTCCATGGGGGGCGCTGTTTTTGGCCAACGCAATTGCTCCAAAACAGGTTTTTGGTAAATAATTCCATAATGCTTCTCCTTCACACCACTACCTTGTGATAGTACGTTGCTGTTGTAGACACTTATTTTTCCAACTCATAATCGCTCATGTGCAGCATAGCGCCACCTACTGACATGGGAGAAACCAAAAAATTTATTCTTCAAAAATCAATATCTCATCTTCTATTTTCTCAATCTTGCTCAAACTTGATACACACACTCTTAACAGGTCACCTGACATATGTGCCAAATTTTGTGAACTTTTGCCACTGGGGGCGCTGTTTTCAGGCAACAATTTATATCTCGGCTTCTGATTGGTCAAACTTGATCAAACTTTACAAAACAACTCTTCATAGGTCCCTTGACATGTATACCAAATTTGGTGAACTTTCACCACTGGGGGCGCTCATTGCGCTGTAGCAGTTGCAGGAGAGGTGTTTACAATCATGAGGCACCAGGAGTATGTTGTTTTGGTTGCCTTAAACACACATGACTTGTGGGGAATGGGTAGGCAGTCGGGAGCAAGTGTTGTGGCATAGCGCCACCTACTGACATGGGAGAAACCAAAAAATTTATTCTTCAGAAATCAATATCTCATCTTCTATTTTCTCAATCTTGATCAAACTTGATACGCACACTCTTAATAGGTCACCTGACATATGTGCCAAATTTTGTGAACTTTTGCCACTGGGGGCGCTGTTTTCAGGCAACAATTTATATCTCGGCTTCTGATTGGTCAAACTTGATCAAACTTTACAAAACAACTCTTCATAGGTCCCTTGACATGTATACCAAATTTGGTGAACTTTCACCACTGGGGGCGCTCATTGCGCTGTAGCAGTTGCAGGAGAGGTGTTTACAATCATGAGGCACCAGGAGTATGTTGTTTTGGTTGCCTTAAACACACATGACTTGTGGACCACTGGGGGCGCTCATTGCACTGTAGCAGTTGCAGGAGAGGTGTTTACAATCATGAGGCACCAGGAGTATGTTGTTTTGGTTGCCTTAAACACACATGACTTGTGGGGAATGGGTAGGCAGTCGGGAGCAGGTGTTGTAGCGTTACATACAGACTAATAGATGTCTAACAGAAGACAATCCTATGTAGCTATAGCTTGGTGACTGATGAGGTAAATACATTAATTTGGTTGGGAAGCCATGGCATAAAATGTTCTGTCCATGACAACATCTCAGCGCACCGTGTACTCTGTGTCCAATTCTGTGCTTTGTCACCATTGTGGGAGTAATGTCTCTTGCCAAAGAAGCTGTGGAAGGTATTTCGCGGGGACGCATGCCCCCGCCCCCCTTGGCCGCTGGCGCGAGGGCCCGTCGAGGCCGCTTGCGGCTTTAATTTTGCTTTTTCTTTCCATTAGGGAAACCAGCTGATCTCTACAATTTTACAGATCTAGACTGGGCTCCAACACAAAATATGGGCCACAACAAAATCAAAGATGGTACTAAAGCGGTAGCTTGAAATGCTAGGGTTACAGAGCACAGAAAGAACTGCACAATTATTGAAGAATCTTCGCAAACGATCACAGAGTCAATCAAACAAGATTTATGTCAATCCACTACCTTAAATACTGCAGCCTCGTCACCCGGTGAGTGCTCTTTTATAACTAAATATGTTATATAGTGTGTTAGATACCTATCTTTTGAAGCAGTCAAAATGATTATTTTTAAAATAGAGGCGAGAAATGACTACAAGCTTCTAAATGTAATTCCTCTTTACCTTCCGGTCTGTACTCTTACCACTACACAGTACTTTCATTCATAATAGGAAGATATTAAAGTGGAAGTTACATGTTTTTGTAAACTAAGTGTCTCTGACAAGATCCTTCATCCGTCAAAAATGTCCTCTCTGGAAAACACTGACCATATGATGAAGTTGTAAATGATTTTTAAAGAAAATATTTGTCTCTTTTTTTTTAACAGAGTACTCTGTTGTTACACAGTTATAAACAGGACTTGAAACAGATATATGAGACACATTTGCAGCAGAGCTTCACATGTGGTTGAAACGTGAGTCCATCAAGAAGTGTTATCTCTGGAAAGCCAGAAGGATCGTCAGCACTTCAGTTGTTATTACAGTTACCACCGTGTACAAATATCGCTGCACAGTACTGGAAAATCTGTACTTAAAATCATGTACATTTTGACAGTTTTTCCACTTTGGATACTTTACTCTTGTGGACTATAAGAAAGTGGGTCAGTTTTAGAAATACATCATAGACTGTTTTCTCACCACAAGTAACATATACAGTATACGACTGGCAACAGATTTAAGGGGGGGGCCCCGTCTAAAAAAAAAAGTTTCAGTATTGCAGATACCGATATATCCCCTCCGTTTTTTATTTAATTAATAAGGTTTTAAAAAAATAAACAAAATAAATTATGTGGGATTGACCTGAAGAGTTCATGGTATAAATTTATATTTAATAGTGGGTCCTAGGTTAGGTTTTTCGCTCATGACACAAACGCAATGAAAAGCAAGCTGGGCGAGTCCTGTTGGATTTTAACAGGAGCGCGGGAATTTCGTGCATCGATTATAACAACAGTCTGGGAAATAAGGCCGGACCAGCAGACATTGACCGGTAATTTTCGCATGTAACCATCTGTATTTCAAAAGCATCAAACCAAATAGTCCATGAAAAATTGTAAAGATATGGATCTAATCTACTTCCAAATTTCTTCTAAATGTTACACTGGGTGAATATATTATGTTGTAACACGGCCTGTGAGTGGCCGATTGTGGCTCTCAATGATTGACAAGTTGCCTCTCATCAGTGAGTAGGAGTGCATTCTGGCATGACAACATGCGATGCTATTATAAGCTGGGTAGCTTTATCACTAAAGTTTAAAGAAAATAGACCCAGGTTTTGGACCCTGTCAAAGTGTTTTTCCAATCGTAGTTTAACCTTCTGGGGTTAACCCTCTATTTTAGTATTTAAAGGCATCTGGCATTGAAGAACAATCCTTGAAATTTTCATGGATCTTGCATGAATAGTTTAAAAGTAATGACTTATGGAAGTTAGGTCTGTTTTCTGTAGCACGCATTTCAACAGTGAAATTGGGGCCACGCCCCTTTTTTAAAGCCCTATATCTCAGAAACTAATGAAGGTACAAGCCTAAAATTTTGTACACTATTTATTGGGCATACTGACAATATTTCCAGAAAGTATGAAGCAAATCTGAGATGGTCAGTGGCGAACATTTTTCTAAATCTGGTGATTTGGGGCAGAATTACTCAGTAATAATTTATTGATAGGTGTTTTGTGGTCAGTGTACTACACTGTAGTAGGACATGTGGTAATGCATTATATGACAATGCAACTTTCATAAATATGACTATATATCAGTTGTAATTATGTTCTACACATATACTTGCAACTCTGACAATATCAATTTCAGTGACTAATAAAATGGTTTTGAAAGTTCCTAGTTTTAAAACATTTTTTATATGGTAATTTTCTTTCAGAGATTTCATTTACAACATGTCTCTGACAGCTCAAATGCATCTCCGGGCATTTAAAAACTGCAGAGCTTCCAGGGGCCTCTGGCGGCCCCCCGGCCTTACTGAGTTGACACCCCCCCCATTTTCCTAGATCTGCCCCTGTATGACCTGAGGTTTGATTTTTGAACTGTAGTGGACTCAAAAAGTCAACCCCTGATTGTCAAACAGCCCAATGAGCCTCCAAGTCTAGAAATTTCTCCTAATACAGTCAAATATAACACAGAGTCACTAACTAGCTATAACATTGGCTATACTTGCTGGGGTCTTTCAAGCTTTGCATCTTTTTTGGGTGGCACAGTGGTGTAGTGGTTAGCACTGTTGCCTCACAGCAAGAAGGTTCTGGGTTCGAGCCCCGTGGCCGACGGGGGCCTTTCTGTGTGGAGTTTACATGTTCTCCCCGTGTCTGTATGGGTTTCCTCCGGGTGCTCTGGTTTCCCCCACAGTTCAAAGACATGTAGTTAGGTTAAAGTGCATATCACGGGTAAATTCAGGAGCAAGATCAACGTAATTCTCCTATTTTATATAACCCCGATTCCAAAAAAGTTGGGACAAAGTACAAATTGTAAATAAAAACGTAATGCAATAATTTACAAATCTCAAAAACTGATATTGTATTCACAATAGAACATAGACAACATATCAAATGTCGAAAGTGAGACATTTTGAAATTTCATGCCAAATATTGGCTCATTTGAAATTTCATGACAGCAACACATCTCAAAAAAGTTGGGGTAGGGGCAATAAGAGGCTGGAAAAGTTAAAGGTACAAAAAAGGAACAGCTGGAGGACCAAATTGCAACTCATTAGGTCAATTGGCAATAGGTCATTAACATGACTGGGTATAAAAAGAGCATCTTGGAGTGGCAGCGGCTCTCAGAAGTAAAGATGGGAAGAGGATCACCAATCCCCCTAATTCTGCGCCGACAAATAGTGGAGCAATATCAGAAAGGAGTTCGACAGTGTAAAATTGCAAAGAGTTTGAACATATCATCATCTACAGTGCATATCATCATCAAAAGATTCAGAGAATCTGGAAGAATCTCTGTGCGGAAGGGTCAAGGCCAGAAAACCATACTGGGTGCCCGTGATCTTCGGGCCCTTAGACGGCACTGCATCACATACAGGCATGTTTCTGTATTGGAAATCACAAAATGGGCTCAGGAATATTTCCAGAGAACATTATCTGTGAACACAATTCACCGTGCCATCCGCCGTTGCCAGCAAAAACTCTATAGTTCAAAGAAGAAGCCGTATCTAAACATGATCCAGAAGCGCAGACGTCTTCTCTGGGCCAAGGCTCATTTAAAATGGACTGTGGCAAAGTTCTTTATGGAAATCAGGGATGCCGTGTCATTCGGACTAAAGAGGAGAAGGACGACCCAAGTTGTTATCAGCGCTCAGTTCAGAAGCCTGCATCTCTGATGGTATGGGGTTGCATTAGTGCGTGTGGCATGGGCAGCTTACACATCTGGAAAGACACCATCAATGCTGAAAGGTATATCCAGGTTCTAGAGCAACATATGCTCCCATCCAGACGATGTCTCTTTCAGGGAAGACCTTGCATTTTCCAACATGACAATGCCAAACCGTATACTGCATCAATTACAGCATCATGGCTGCATAGAAGAAGGGTCCGGGTACTGAACTGGCCAGCCTGCAGTCCAGATCTTTCACCCATAGAAAACATTTGGCGCATCATAAAACGGAAGATACGACAAAAAAGACCTAAGAAAGTTGAGCAACTAGAATCCTACATTAGACAAGAATGGGTTAACATTCCTATCCCTAAACTTGAGCAACTTGTCTCCTCAGTCCCCAGACGTTTACAGACTGTTGTAAAGAGAAAAGGGGATGTCTCACAGTGGTAAACATGGCCTTGTCCCAACTTTGAGATGTGTTGTTGTCATGAAATTTAAAATCACCTAATTTTTCTCTTTAAATGATGCATTTTCTCAGTTTAAACATTTGATATGTCATCTATGTTCTATTCTGAATAAAATATGGAATTTTGAAACTTCCACATCATTGCATTCCGTTTTTATTTACAATTTGTACTTTGTCCCAACTTTTTTGGAATCGGGGTTGTATTAAACTTGCGTCAAAAAACTGTCACATTTTGCGCAATTTTTTTTACCTTGCGCAATACAAGAAAAATTCAGTTGAAATCAAGCCATTTAAGGCGAATTGGTCTGCCTCAGAAAAAAACTTGGCATTTGGATTTCCTGGGAAACGTTGATTTTCGTGACATCACGTGTGAGATGCCTCCCTCTGAATCCTACGTCAGCGTTGGTTTGTTTATGAGAAAACGACCTGGTGGTTTTCTGTAAATTTCTTCAACGTTATCCCATAATTATTAAAATGGTTAACAGATGTATCGTAGGAGGGTGTAGCAACACCAATCTTGATGGGATTAGTACTCATCGTTTCCCACATTGCACTCAGATGACAATTCCATATTTCAATGCAAAATTGCTAGCTGCTAAACTTTGTCTACACAGGCTGTGCACTGAAACTGTGCAAGCTCTTGCAGCCTGCTGGCACTTCCGCAGGTAACGTCACAAATCTGGCTCCAGACTCCCTTGGGATTTTTCCAGACGCGTTTTATTTATTTTTTGCTGTAGACAGATGGCCTTGTGCAAAATTACCCTTCTGGATGAGTGTGTAAAGGGACATTCTTTCATATTAAAAAAAAAAAAAAGAAATTGGTCCAGGATATGCACTTTAACATGGGACAGCCTTGGGCTGAAGTGCCCTTGAGCAAGATACCTAACCCCAACTGTTCCCCGGGTGCTGGAGTATGGCTGCCCACTGCTCTGGGTGTGCACGCGTTCACTGCTTCAGATGGGTTAAATGCAGAGGATGAATTTCACTGTGTGCTTGAGCGTGCATGTGACCAGTAAAGTCTTCTTCTTCAGGTCATTATGGTCCAAATACTGTATGCATCATAAATCTGTTACTTTTTTTTCCCCCCAATATCCAGGTGAAAGACAGACATTGGGCGGCAAGGTGGTGTAGTGGTTAGTGCTGTCGCCTCACAGCAAGAAGGTCCGGGTTCGAGTCCCATGGCCGACGAGGGCCCTTCTGTGCGTAGTTTGCATGTTCTCCCCGTGTCCGCGTGGGTTTCCTCCGGGTGCTCCGGTTTCCCCCACAGTCCAAAGACATGCAGGTTAGGTTAACTGGTGACTCTAAATTGAGCGTAGGTGTGAATGTGAGTGTGAATGGTTGTCTGTGTCTATGTGTCAGCCCTGTGATGACCTGGCGACTTGTCCAGGGTGTACCCCGCCTCTCGCCCATAGTCAGCTGGGATAGGCTCCACCTTGCCTGCGACCCTGTAGGACAGGATAAAGCGGCTAGAGATAATGAAATGAGATGAAGGCAGATATTTTGGGTGGCACCTCAGAGACAAGGTAACAAGGAAAGTTCCAAGTTACTTTTCATGTTCTGAAGTGGAACACAGAAAACACACACACAAATGATATGATGAGCTGCATTACCACATTATTTGGATTGGATTTAACATAAAGGGAAGCAAAAACAATGGCTAGATTCCGCTATCCCAACATTTTAGCTGTATTCAGCAGGTGGCGCTGTGATCAGTCCTCCACTTCCGGGTTGTTCCCAGCCAAAACAAACGATTGCCATTACCGGGTCAGATACTTATTTCGCTGAAATAAGATAGAATTAATAAATTTTATTGATGTTTAACTGGAATAGATGCTTATAAAATGTCAAACGTACAAATACATGAATTATCACCCATGTCACATCCATTATTGTGCTTAAGTTAGGGCTTGTGGTCTGGGTAACCGTGTCTACTTCACGTGGCCTGTAAGATATATTTGTGCTTATCATGCTTATTGATGGGCCAGTTATTGTGAAATCATAATGATTTTTTTCATATTAAATCACATACTTGAATAATCAAACAAATATTTCCTCAAAAGAATGCATACATTTAAATTTTGATGAGTGCTGATTCTATATTGGTGTATAGTTCATATATTTGGGGATAAGAATTCTGGTAACAGAAATTAAACACACATGGCTAAATTGGCTGTTGAACTCATTAATACAACAATATGGTTTTTGTGGGCGTTGTAGTTATTTGAGGCTCGGCCTGAATGATTTGAAAAAAGTAAATGGCCATGAATATAGATGGGTTTATAGTATTTTGTTTTTGGCCCCAGTTACCACCAAGCAGGTATTTTTCTTGTCATGTTTAAATGTTGAGCAAGGTTTTCTTTATAATGTTTGGACTATTCACAGTCAAACAACTTCACCAAATAATTTTGTCACTCTATGGCATGTACAGGTGCTGGTCATATAATTAGAATATCATGAAAAAATTGATTTATTTCAGTAATTCCATTCAAAAAGTGAAACTTGTATATTATATTCATTCATTACACACAGACTGATAGATTTCAAGTGTTTATTTCTTTTAATTTTGATGATTATAACTGACAACTAATGAAAATCCCAAATTCAGTATCTCAGAAAATTAAAATATTGTGAAAAGGTTCAATATTGAAGACACCTGGTGCCACACTCTAATCAGCTAATTAACTCAAAACACCTGCAAAGGCCTTCAAATGGTCTCTCAGTCTAGTTCTGTAGACGACACAATCATGGGGAAGACTGCTGACTTGACAGTTGTCCAAAAGACGACCATTGACACCTTGCACAAGGAGGGCAAGACACAAAAGGTCATTGCTAAAGAGGCTGGCTGTTCACAGAGCTCTGTGTCCAAGCACATTAATAGAGGCGAAGGGAAGGAAAAGATGTGGTAGAAAAAAAAAATGTACAAGCAATTGGGATAAACACACCCTGGAGAGGATTGTGAAACAAAACCCATTCAAAAATGTGGGGGAGATTCACAAAGAGTGGACTGCAGCTGGAGTCAGTGCTTCAAGAACCACCACGCACAGACGTATGCAAGACATGGGTTTCAGCTGTCGCATTCCTTGTGTCAAGCCACTCTTGAACAAGAGACAGCGTCAGAAGCGTCTCGTTTGGGCTAAAGACAAAAAGGACTGGACTGCTGCTGAGTGGTCCAAAGTTATGTTCTCTGATGAAAGTAAATTTTACATTTCCTTTGGAAATCAAGGTCCCAGAGTCTGGAGGAAGAGAGGAGAGGCACAGAATCCACATTGCTTGAGGTCCAGTGTAAAGTCTCCACAGTCAGTGATGGTTTGGGGTGCCATGTCATCTGCTGGTGTTGGTCCACTGTGTTTTCTGAGGTCCAAGGTCAACGCAGCCATCTACCAGGAAGTTTTAGAGCACTTCATGCTTCCTGCTGCTGACCAACTTTATGGAGATGCAGATTTCATTTTCCAACAGGACTTGGCACCTGCACACAGTGCCAAAGCTACCAGTACCTGGTTTAACCCTTTGGTGACTGACCCCTTGAAAATGGTTCCTCCAGGAACGATGACGTTTCAGTTGTCAAGACAACGGAAAAACTAAAATACAAAAACAGAAAGATGCGTCACAATGCTCTTGTGCACAAAACAAAATGCTCTTGTATTTGTATTTTAGTTTTTCCATTGTCTTGACAACTGAAATGTCATGGTTCCTGGAGGAACCATTTTCAAGGGGTCAGTCACCAAAGGGTTAAGGACCATGGTATCCCTGTTCTTAATTGGCTAGCAAACTCGCCTGACCTTAACCCCATAGAAAATCTATGGGGTATTGTGAAGAGGAAGATGCGATACGCCAAACCCAACAATGCAGAAGAGCTGAAGGCCACTATCAGAGCAACCTGGGCTCTCATAACACCTGAGCAGTGCCACAGACTGATCAACTCCATGCCACGCCGCATTGCTGCAGTAATTCAGGCAAAAGGAGCCCCAACTAAGTATTGAGTCCTGTACATGCTCATACTTTTCATGTTCATACTTTTCAGTTGGCCAACATTTCTAAAAATCCTTTTTTTGTATTGGTCGTAAGTAATATTCTAATTTTCTGAGATACTGAATTTGGGATTTTCATTAGTTGTCAGTTATCTCATCTCATCTCATCTCTAGCCGCTTTATCGTGTTCTACAGGGTCGCAGGCAAGCTGGAGCCTATCCCAGCTGACTACGGGCGAAAGGCGGGGTACACCCTGGACAAGTCGCCAGGTCATCGCAGGGCTGACACATAGACACAGACAACCATTCACACTCACATTTACGGTCAATTTAGAGTCACCAGTTAACCTAACCTGCATGTCTTTGGACTGTGGGGGAAACCGGAGCACCCAGAGGAAACCCAGGTGGACACGGGGAGAACATGCAAACTCCGCACAGAAAGGCCCTTGCCGGCCACGGGGCTCGAACCCGGACCTTCTTGCTGTGAGGTGACAGCGCTAACCACTACACCACTGTGCCACCCTACCAATGCTCCAGTTGAGCGAATATTTTCACTCATGAGCAACACCTGGACTGACAAGAGGAATCGCATGACCATGCTTACTCTCAAAGCCTTGCTCATTACCTGGGCCAATTTCAAAGATACTTGCTCGCAGTTTCACAGCAGGCTCTCGGGCAATAAAGCGCTACTGGAGCAAATTCACTCATCATGTATGCAATACATGATATCACATATGCAATAAAATGGCATCTTATTTAGGGTGGGTGGGTTGGGTGGCTGTGTTTCTGAAACATTTTTTGTTGTCTTTCATCTGTTTCATTTGTCTTTAATCTGTATCACAGATTGTCTTGACTTGTTTGATGCTGTTGTCAACTCAGGGTTCACGTTTTCAAAATAGTTAATAGCCTACACTGGTTAAGATTAAACAGAGGCATTTTGGGTAAAGGTTCGGAGGTGACAACGATTAGGCTCATGCGCTCGTTCCTGTTACAATGCATAGCCTCGTCTCGTCTTCATCCACTTTATCTGGGGCCGGGTCGCAGAGGCAGCAGTCTGAGCATGGAAGCCCAAACTTCCCTTTCTCCAGACACCTCAGCCAGCTCCTTGGGAAGAACACCGAGGCGTTCCCAGGCCAGCCGAGAGACATAGTCCCTCCAGCGTGTCCTGGGTCTTCCCCAGGGCCTCCTCCCGGAGGGACATGCCTGGAACACCTCCCCAGGGAGGCGTCCAAGAGGCATCCGAAAGAGGTGCCCGAGCCACCTCAGCTGATTCCTCTCGATGTGGAGGAGCAGCGGCTCTACTCCGAGCTCCTCCCGAGTGACTGTGCTTCTCACCCTAAGGGAGTGCCCAGCCACCCTGCGAAGGAAACTCATTTCGGCCGCTTGTATCTGCGATCTTGTTCTTTCGGTCATTACCCAAAGCTCATGACCATAGGTGAGAGTCGGAACGTAGATCGACCGGTAAATCGAGAGCTTTGCCTTTTGGCTCAGCTCCTTCTTTACCACGATGGACCGGTAAAGTGACCGCATCACTGCAGAGTCTGGACCGATCCGCCTGTTGATCTCACGCTCTATCCTTCCCTCACTCGTGAACAAGATCCTGAGATACTTAAACTCCTCCACTTGAGGCAGGACTTCTCCACCAACCTGGAGAGGGCAAGCCACCCTTTTCCGGTCGAGAACCATGGCCTCAGATTTGGAGGTGCCGATTCTCATCCCAGCCGCTTCACACTCGACTGCAAACCGCCCCAGTGCATGCTGAAGGTCCTGGTTTGAAGAAGCCAACAGGACATCATCATCAGCAAAAAGCAGAGATGAAATCCTGTGGTTCCCAAACAGGATTCCTTCCGGCCCCTGGCTGCACCTAGAAATTCTCATCTCATTATCTCTAGCCGCTTTATCCTGTTCTACAGGGTCGCAGGCAAGCTGGAGCCTATCCCAACTGACTATGGGCAAAAGGCGGGGTACACCCTGGACAAGTCACCAGGTCATCACAGGGCTGACAGACACAGACAACCATTCACACCTACGGTCAATTTAGAGTCACTAGTTAACCTAACCTGCATGTCTTTGGACTGTGGGGGAAACCGGGGCACCCGGAGGAAACCCACGCAGACACGGGGAGAACATGCAAACTCCGCACAGAAAGGCCCTCGTCAGCCACGGGGCTCGAACCTGGACCTTCTTGCTGTGAGGCGACCGCGCTAACCACTACACCACCGTGCCGCCCGCCTAGAAATTCTGTCCATAAAAATTATGAACAGAACTGGCTCTATGGAACTCTACCGGTTCAATGCATAGCCTATTGTTTAAAAAAAAAAAAAAGTTCATCGCATGAAATGTTGATGTTAATATGCAAGCAATGCATTTTCTTGGCGTTTTCACAAAGGTGAAATAAATCAGTAGAAATTTAGGCTATTGGCCTATTCCCCATCATCACATTTGTTGTCTGATTTTCTTACTTTAACTGAATTGTGATAGAAGTACATGTAGATAACAAGAAAATACTTGATTATTCTCTGAAATGTTGATAAAAGTGAGCTTCTACAAAATGATAAAAGCACCTGTCTGAGCCATGGTGCATGTTTACATCAAAACGCGTGTGCGTGCACAAGTATCACGATCACGCGCAAAGTGTCCCGGTTTTAGGGTGTATTCAGACCAGGATAGTTCGATAGTTCACTTGCTTTGGTCCGAACCAAATGTTTTTTTTATTTTTTCATTTTGGTGCGGTTCGCTTTCACACTGTACATTTTAGTAAGCGGACCAAAATCTGTCAACAAAGCCACGCGCCCTGAGGTCGTTCAGCTATTGGTCAGAGACGACACACGCACAAAGCGTTAAGTTCAAAAGTAGTCATGGAGGCTTTCCGTGCTGTTATTCTTTTTAATGTCATCAAAGCTATATGTTTTTTCCAGTTTTTACTGTTTTCACAATTGTGCGATTACTATGCTGTTGTACAAGTAATTTATCAACGACGACGACAAAGGGCAAGGCGGCTACGGAGGATAGCGCTGATGAGTGCACATCATGTGACAGTTCTGGCTCTTCACGCAATAGATGAATTTCTTTTTTGCGTCGCTAGTACCGCCACTTTTTGAAAGAATGTCCCTGATTTTAATGTAGGTCTGACGGAGTTTCTTCACTTTTAGCCGACATTGTTCTGGGGAGCGCGTGAACCCCTTCTCCTTCATTTTCTCACTGAATACAGCAAACACGTCGGCATTTTTGTGTGTTCTCTCCAAAAGCTCAGATATGTGGACATCTGCCCATATATCCACAAGGGTGCGCGTTTCTTCCTCGGCCCACGTTTGCCCCCTACTCATTTTTTGTACTCGCCTACCACTGGTGACTGAACGACCCTTGACAACCGAAACAGTGTTTGCACTTTGCGGTGGAGTGTCTCTGTTTCCCATAATGCTCGACAAACGACGGAAGCTCCCGAAGTACAAAAAAGCAAAACTGTCAGATTAGGTCCGGTCTGTTTTCACACCTCCAAAAGATCCGCACCAGGGTTCCTTTGGTCCGGACCGAGTATGACCTTGCAGCTCGGTCTCGGTCCGCTTGTTTGGTCCGGACCAGAGTTCGGTGGTTTGTATTCAGGGCATATTCACACCTACGTTGTTTGGTCCGGACCAAACGACCCAAATTTCCCTTGGTCGGACCTTTTGGGTTGGTCTGAATACAAAGCATGTGTATTCAGACCATGTGTACGCAATGTGTACGCAAAGCAGTGCGGCGGGGGACAAATTTTGAAAGCTCATTGCGGGCGGGAGGAGGAGTGCACAATGTGGGAGCGGGCGGAAGAGGTGATAAGCTGCAGTCCCGCAAACTAAAAACGTGTTTAAAATAAAATTTATAAATTATTAATTTATGTCTATCATATATAATTTGGGGCGGCACGGTGGTGTAGTGGTTAGCGCTGTCGCCTCACAGCAAGAAGGTCCTGGGTTCGAGCCCCGGGGCCGGCGAGGGCCTTTCTGTGTGGAGTTTGCATGTTCTCCCCGTGTCCGCGTGGGTTTCCTCCGGGTGCTCCGGTTTCCCCCACAGTCCAAAGACATGCAGGTTAGGTTAACTGGTGACTCTAAATTGACCGTAGGTGTGAATGTGAGTGTGAATGGTTGTCTGTGTCTATGTGTCAGCCCTGTGATGACCTGGCGACTTGTCCAGGGTGTACCCCGCCTTTCGCCCGTAGTCAGCTGGGATAGGCTCCAGCTTGCCTGCGACCCTGTAGAAGGATAAAGCGGCTAGAGATAATGAGATGAGATGAGATATATAATTTGTGCTGGATATTTTATTTGGCATTAATAAAAACATTTTAAGGTGCCTAAATTTGCGGATGTGGTCTAATCTCGCGTACGTTTCCGATTCCTTTCCGCTCTTCCGTGTTTGAGATCTCCGATCATGGCAGAAGAGCAGAGCTCCTCTAGTGAAGCTCACAGTGCTTCAGAAGTAAGTGCTGCTTTAAAAAGAGGTACATTTACCGTTAAAAAGTCAAGAGTCCTGAAATCAGACATTTGGAAGTCGTTCTCACTCGTGTACGATGCACCCCTGAACATGAGCTGTAGATATTTATGCTCAAATCCACTCAAAGTAGGGGGCGGGGCACCATCACGCTGTGTCTTTAAATTATATTAATTTCTTATAGGTCTACTTGTATTTCCTAGAATGTAAATGTGAGGAGTGACATATGGGTCATTCCGTGCCAACTCACCTAAATTTCAGGAACTCCCCCACATCACCGTCTCAGATTTTACTCAAAAAATTCTCTAATCAAGAATCATATGTTTGTACCACACATGCAAAATATTAGCCCCCAATTATGTTGTAGTTTTGGAACTACAGGCCTTTGAAATATTGACGTCAAAACACCACATGTCGAAATTGGCTCTTTCCCCAACTTCAGAGACCCATAACTTTTTATTGCAGCTATCTAGAAAGTTGTGTGTGCAGATTCTTACTGAATGATACCCACTCTTTTCAAATCTGTTGCCAGAAAGCCTCTGAAGGACATACTTTTTGCATAATAGGAAGCCAAAAATGGCATTTTGGCCAAAATCGCTTAAAATTCATTAAAACTCAAAGGGGCCTAGTAGAAATATGAAACTAGTTAGATTTTTTTCCTCATTACATAGTAATTGTAGGGTTGTTATCTGTTCACAGAAACATATTTTGCGATGAAAATTATATTCCTGAATTTTTAAAATTTTTTTTAACATCTTACGTCCTTTCCGAGGGGGCTAAAATAGGGCATTTTTGCCATCTTATTTGTTAATGTGGCTAGGGGTTTAGGATCTTCTAGTTTTTTGTGAAGATGCTCATATATAAGATGTAACTACTCCCTGATTTTTTTTAACAAACGCCCCTTGCTTCATATTTTAATAATTTTTTTTTGTACATGGACAGTTTCATCATTTTTTACTTTTTTCCACATTCAGAACTCTGTAACTCTACATTGGAAAATTCCTACTAGCAGCTATTTCAGATTTACATACACTGACATACAAATTTTCATATTTTAGTAGTAGTCTGCCCAAGAAATTCATATTTTTCTTTCTATTGGGACCTAAATACAGCTATTTGGCCAAAAATGACAAAAATGTTGACTTGATATTTTTCAAGTTCTGGAGGGAATGGGCTATTTTCCTCATAAATTAAAGATGTGGTGACTTTTTCTATCCTGGAACAAGATCTCATCACAGCTTCTGCCCAATTGCACCCACTCAGCTGGAGATGAGAAGGGTTTCTTCTGATGTGGTACCATCATCGGTAGTGGACATAGGACCTGAAACCACACCAGTTTTACAGTCCCAGTTACAGGCCCCAAGCCAAATGTCCCAATCTGCACCAAATATGTACCAGCCAGGCAAATATATTGCCTGTGTTTATGACAGAAAATGGTACATTGGAAATATTGTCACCAGAAATGAAGAAGAAAATGATGTGTATGTCAATTTCATGAGACAAGGACGAGGCAACACATTCTCATGGCCACCACAAAGCAGGAAAGATGAATGTTGGGTGCCTTTGCTTCATGTCCTTTGTGTGGTAGAGGCCCCAAACATAAAAAGTGGGGGACGCCATTACCAACTAACAGAGGATGACTTCAAACTTGTGAAAGACTTAAGTTTTAACTTATGTACTACTAGATGACAGTTTATGAGTGTCTTAGCACATCACATGAAACTGTACTGCCTGTGAATGAATTACCCATTATCACGGATGCCCATATTTGACTTTAAATTATGTACAAATCTTGTGATGTTTTTCAACATCATGATCATGGATCATTGAATGTGTTAATATGTAAATAAAACCTCATTGCTAAATGTTTTGTGCTTACACAACCTTGAAGTATATTAAAAATACTACTCCAGAATTTTGTTGTTATTTTTCTATATTTTCCAAGGATATTCAACAAAAATTGCAATTATACCTAAAATTTTCTAATTGCAAAAAATAATATACAATACAGAAAAAGTTGTTCAGGAAATGTGTATGCCTAGATTAGGTTCTTATAAGCCTTAATTTGTGTGCAAAACACCCCTTTATTATTCCCTTGTTTATTAAAACCTGCCCAGCGTTTTTGTCATTTTTGGCCAAATAGCTGTTTTTAGGTCCCAATAGAAAGAAAAATATGAATTTCTTGGGCATACAACTACTAAAATATGAAAATTTGTGTGTCAGTGTATGTAAATCTGAAATAGCTGCTAGTAGGAATCTTCCAATTTAGAGTTACAGAGTTCTGAATGTGGAAAAAAGTGAAAAATGATGAAACTGTCCATGTACAAAAAAAATTATTAAAATATGAAGCAAGGGGCGTTTGTTAAAAAAAATCAGGGAGTAGTTACATCTTATATGAGAGCATCTTCACAAAAAATTTGAAGATCCTAAACCCCTAGCCACATGACCAAATAAGATGGCGAAAATGCCCTATTTTAGCCCCCTCGGAAAGGACGTAAGATGTTAAAATTTTTTTTGTAAATTCAGGAATTGAAATTTCATGGCAAAATATGTTTCTGTGAACAGATAACAACCCTACAAATACTATGTAGTGAGGAAAAAAATCTAACTAGCTTCATATTTCTACTATGCCCCCTAGAGTTTTAATGAATTTTATGTGATTTTGGCCAAAACGTCATTTTTGGCTTCCCATTATGCAAAACGTATGTCCTTCAGAGGCTTTCTGACAACAGATTTGAAAAGAGTGGGTATCATTCAGTAAGAATCTGCAAACACAACTGTCTAGATAGCTGCAATAAAAAGTTATGGGTCTCTGAAGTTGGGGAAAGAGCCATTTCGTCATGTGGTATTTTGACATCAAAATTTCAAAGGCCAGTAGTTCCAAAACTACAATGAATTGTGAGCTAATATTTTGCATGTGTGGTACAAACATATGATTCTTGATTATAGAATTTTTTGAGCAAAATCTGAGACGGTGATGTGGGGACCCTTAGGTGAGTTGGCACGGAATGACCCATATAAGCTATGTGCAATGTACAATATTCTTAATATCCACTGTAGATTTTGGTAGGTGTGTTGGGTATCTCTGTAAAGCCTCAGCTGCGCATGCCGTCTGGCAACGCGCACCCTCGCTACGTGCGCTAGGTGAGCAATTCCAGCGTTATGGACGTGACACTTGAACTCAAAATGGCAACAAATGACTCAGTGCATGTTTTATTGTCTCCCAGTATTTAAACAGGTGTTGCATATTTTAAGGCTGTACCATACTGGAGAAGTGATAGAACAAGAACAATTCCCATAGTACATCTAGGGCATGCCAGAAAACGCCAATAAAAGATGCGTTATGGATGTGACAGAAAAAGTATCACTTTTCTTGGGTGACTGTACATTTTTATCAAACTCTGTGAAATTGTAAACCTAATGTCGAAATGGAGAGATCCATTTGATAGAGGGGTCCAAGGTGAATATTAAAAAATCTTTGTTTAAAATATTTTGTATTTCATGCAGAGTTTCGGAAGGAAAAGTCAGCGTTATGGATGTGACGAAATTCCGTTACGGGTGTGACGCGTCTGAAATAGACATGGCGTATGTTTAGAAAATCAGCAATTTAACCACCATAACCCTTTGAAAAACTCTCTAAATATCAGCTAAAACTATCAAAGTTCTTAAATAATATTTAGGATGGCTATTGTTTTGCTGTTTTGTGGATTTTAGCATACATTTCTGTGGCTTGTGGCAATAATATAGAATTGTACATGATCAAAGTTGATTTTAGCTTGGGGTTTACATTATAAGAAAGAAAGACTGACAGTGACATATTGGGTTGGTTACAAATTGGTTCAACTTATTCACATCTGTAAAATACAGGCCTAGGTGATATCTCTGGGAGTGGTTTTGATGTATTACATGTTGCTTTATTTTTGCATGGTGAGGTTGACATTTACATGGAATTGCCTAGGTGAAGGATTGGTCAGTGGAGAGCTCACCTAAGCTCAGCATGTTTAATTCTCCAAGCCAATGACAAGAACTTTCGTGAGAAATAACGCGAACGTCTGCATCATGCGGGATTTGTGGGCGGGAGCGGGACAAAATATGGCAGGCATGGGCGGGAGCGGGACTGAAAATCATAATTCTTTGCGGGAGTGGGACTGCACAATGCAGACGCGGGCGGGAGCGGGACTGAAAATTCTGTCCCGCGCAGACCTCTAATCCAAACTTTAAATAATCGTGGTCATACTTCCTTTTTTTGCCTGGCCCAGACTCTGTCTCCTCACTCACTATGGACCCTTTTCACGTGACGTCACGACAAACGCGGCCGCCATTTTGGACGTGTACTACCAGTAGTTTACCACAGCCAGCATTGAGGAACGGCAGCAAAGAAAGTTTTTACTTTCAGCAAGACTTCCATCATGCCACTATATTGTTGTGCACCTGGATGTAGTAACCATCAACAAACAAGGCAAGGTTTATCATTTTATCGGATCCCGACGGAGAAGATGGATAGCAGCCATAAACAGACTGGCAGCCCTCGGCATACCAGCGCTTGTGTAGTGACCACTTTGTTGGAGGTAAGACGAATAAAATTAGCCAGAAAAGGCATTACATTGCTGTTAACATTCTGTGGCGGCGAGTGTGTAACCAAATAGGCTAAAGTAACCCATTGTAACCTCTTTGTTCTTCTGTAGTAACTATTGTTGACTAGCTAATGTCAACAAGTAGCTGGTATGTTACTGTAGCAATGTTTACGTTCAGTCATTTGGATGACTGTTAAAACCTTTCAGTCTCAAGTTTTTCCTTTACTGTATTTACTAGTTTACTGTAATTATGATCCGGCAGCTATTTACACCGGATCCAGTATAAATAGCTGCCGGAGCCGACGTCCGAGGTTCCGGAGCGTGCTCCGGCTTGCTCTCCCTCAAATTAAGCAGCGCGCGCCGGCTTGCTCCCGGAGTGCTCCGGCCGAGGTTCCCCTCAAATTAAGCAGCGCGTGCCGGCTTGCTCCCGGAGTGCTCCGGCCGAGGTTCCGGAGCACACTCCGGCCGAGGTTGCCCTCAAATTAAGCAGTGCGCTCCAGCTTGCTCCGGAGCAAGCCGGAGCGCGCTCCGGAACCTCGGCCGGAGCACTCCCGGAGCAAGCCGGAGCGCGCTCCGGAACCTCGGCCGGAGCACTCCGGGAGCAAGCCGGGGCGCGCTCCGGAACCTCGGCCGGAGCACTCCTGGAGCAAGCCGGAGCGCGCTCCGGAACCTCGGCTGGAGCACTCCTGGAGCAAGCCGGAGCGCGCTCCGGAACCTCGGACGTTGGCGTGTATGTGTATGGCGATGGGTTTTTAATGACATAGGTATACAGATCATGCGGGCCGAAGTCAGGTAAAGACGAGGGCTTCGTGTACTTCCGTACGTCAGTGAACAATCCTGGTGGAAGCAGGTAAATGTCGTTCTCTAAGCCTGCTAACCTCAATTTTTGCAAATATCTCTCCCTCTGCTCACCCTGTAAATGCCCTACGTTGCTGGATAGTGAAGGTGTTTTCTGCATCTCGCTCGTTTTTCTTTTATGTTTTTCGTTTGTCGCCTTCCTCGCATTCAAACTGATTCGAGCCGAAGTCCACTACATGTCCAAAATGGTGGTCGCGTTTACGAAGGTCACGTGACTGAAAAGGGTCTATAGCTTTAGGTACTAAAAATTGATCCATTTTGTCTCTGGCAAAGGCTAGCTGAAGTTCGCTAAATGTCCGCAATAGTAACTTACTCTGGTTTATTTTTCCTCACGTTGCGCCCCCCCGAAGAACTCTGGCGCCCCCTAGGGGAGGTGCGCCCCACACTTTGAAAAGCCCTGCCCTAGGACATCACGAAAAACAACGTAGACTATTTTCATCACGAAAAATAAACATTTACTTGATGGCTCCGTATCTTTAAAATTTGCAAGATGTTATTAAACTTAAAACAAACCACAATAAACCCTGAATAAACACTTTACTTTTGCTGGTTTGGGCTGTGCTGTGTCCACCCTTGTTGACATTGTTGAACGACCCAGTGAGACGCGCGCCACCTGTTGACTACTCCGCACATATCACAGCGGACCCGAAGCATTGCTTTTTCATAAGTAATAAACAGGCCAATCTGTTAAACCTGCCCTGTCAGGTCAATATTCACCCCACACCGTCACAGAGCAAATGAGAAAAGCCTGATAAAACATAACTGCGCGTGTACCCCAAAACAATTTCATTAACGGTTATAAAAATAACTTTTTATAGGGGAAAAAAATGAAACAGAAAATGCAGAAACACATGAACTTCTGCCTCCACAATCAGCTACTTTAACACAGCACCACTGAAAATAACCGGAAGTGGCTCTTACCTGTCAGAATGAGCCTCCAAAAGCTTGCTTTATTCACTTCACCCGAAAACCACAAAATATCTTTATTTAGCTACCCCAAAGACACTCTTCGGTCGTGTCAAGCACGAAAGGTAAAACAAACAAACAAACAAACCCCTCAGATATTATATACTGACTGCCGCGCGTGCTCTAATCCAATAAACGACAAAATTATCATGTCGTTTTCGATACAGTTTCCGCTTTAAAACGGATTACTTCAGGAGCGAAAAGTCCACCGAGCCTCCGCGACATCGCTCCTCGGTCTAAAGGCGATTTTCTCTCCACCTGATTTCACGTCATTCATTCCCCGTGTGTGTGTGTTAAAGCGCGCTCCAGTCGAATCCCAAACGGCTCCCTAATTGGTCCCGTAGTGCACCACGTAGTGCACACAGAGGCCAACACTTTACAGCCTGTGTAGTGCACTTATAGAGGAAGTAGGGATCCATTTGGTAGTGACCTCGCGCGACAACCAGGACTGTCTCTACACCTTAGCGTGCCGTGCCATACACCAGTAGCTCACTCAGAGCATTTTTTTAACATAATCAATGCCAAACCAGCTTCACTGGGAGACCAAATTTTAAACCAAGTTACACTACCGAAAGTTTAGGGTCACCCAGACAATTTTGTGTTTTCCATGAAGTCACACTTTTATTTACCACCATAAGTTGTAAACTGAATAGAAAATATAGTCAAGACATTTTTCTGACCAGGGCGGCACGGTGGTGTAGTAGTTAGTGCTGTCGCCTCACAGCAAGAAGGTCCTGGGTTCGGGGCCAGCGAGGGCCTTTCTGTGTGGAGTTTGCATGTTGTCCGTGTGGGTTTCCTCCGGGTGCTCCGGTTTCCCCCACAGTCCAAAGACATGCAGGTTAGGTTAACTGGTGACTCTAAATTGACCGTGAGTGTGAGTGTGAATGGTTGTCTGTGTCTATGTGTCAGCCCTGTGATGACCTGGTGACTCGTCCAGGGTGTACCCCGCCTTTCGCCCGTAGTCAGCTGGGATAGGCTCCAGCTTGCCTGCGACCCTGTAGAAGGATAAAGCGGCTAGAGATAATGAGATGAGATGAGTCAAGACATTTTTCTGGTCAGGGCGGCACGGTGGTGTAGTGGTTAGTGCTGTCGCCTCACAGCAAGAAGGTCCTGGGTTCGAGCCCCGGGGCCGGCGAGGGCCTTTCTGTGTGGAGTTTGCATGTTCTCCCCGTGTCCGCGTGGGTTTCCTCCGGGTGCTCTGGTTTCCCCCACAGTCCAAAGACATGCAGGTTAGGTTAACTGGTGACTCTAAAGTGAGTGTGAATGGTTGTGTGTGTCTATGTGTCAGCCCTGTGATGACCTGGTGACTTGTCCAGGGTGTACCCCGCCTTTCGCCCGTAGTCAGCTGGGATAGGCTCCAGCTTGCCTGCGACCCTGTAGAAGGATAAAGCGGCTAGAGATAATGAGATGAGATGAGTCAAGACATTTTTCTGGTCAGGGTGGCACGGTGGTGTAGTGGTTAGTGCTGTCGCCTCACAGCAAGAAGGTCCTGGGTTCGAGCCCCGGGGCCGGCGAGGGCCTTTCTGTGTGGAGTTTGCATGTTGTCCGCGTGGGTTTCCTCCGGGTGCTCCGGTTTCCCCCACAGTCCAAAGACATGCAGGTTAGGTTAACTGGTGACTCTAAATTGACCGTGAGTGTGAGTGTGAATGGTTGTCTGTGTCTATGTGTCAGCCCTGTGATGACCTGGCGACTCGTCCAGGGTGTACCCCGCCTTTCGCCCGTAGTCAGCTGGGATAGGCTCCAGCTTGCCTGTGACCCTGTAGAAGGATAAAGCGGCTAGAGATAATGAGATGAGTCAAGACATTTTTCTGGCCAGGGCGGCACGGTGGTGTAGTGGTTAGTGCTGTCGCCTCACAGCAAGAAGGTCCTGGGTTCGAGCCCCGGGACTGGCGAGGGCCTTTCTGTGTGGAGTTTGCATGTTGTCCGCGTGGGTTTCCTCCGGGTGCTCCGGTTTCCCCCACAGTCCAAAGACATGCAGGTTAGGTTAACTGGTGACTCTAAATTGACCGTGAGTGTGAATGGTTGTCTGTGTCTATGTGTCAGCCCTGTGATGACCTGGCGACTTGTCCAGGGTGTACCCCGCCTTTCGCCTGTAGTCAGCTGGGATAGGCTCCAGCTTGCCTGCGACCCTGTAGAAGGATAAAGCGGCTAGAGATAATGAGATGAATGAATGAGATTTTTCTGGCCATTTTGAGCATTTAATCGACCCCACAAATGTGATGCTCCAGAAACTCAATCTGCTCAAAGGAAGGTCAGTTTTATAGCTTCTCTAAAGAGCTCAACTGTTTTCAGCTGTGCTAACATGATTGTACAAGGGTTTTCTAATCATCCATTAGCCTTCTGAGGCAATGAGCAAACACATTGTACCATTAGAACACTGGAGTGAGAGTTGCTGGAAATGGGCCTCTATACACCTATGGAGATATTGCACCAAAAAACAGACATTTGCAACTAGAATAGTCATTTACCACATTAGCAATGTATAGAGTGGATTTCTGATTAGTTTAAAGTGATCTTCATTGAAAAGAACAGTGCTTTTCTGAAAGAAAAACTCTTTAATTGTATAAATTTCAAATGGTTCAAATGGTAAACTGACAGAGTAAGCAAGGACAGCACTGGTCAGAGAAGCAGCCAAGAGGCCCATGATCACTCTGGAGGAGCTGCAGAAATCCACAGCTCAGGTGGGAGAATCTGTGCACAGGACAACTATAAGTCGTACACTCCACAAATCTGGCCTTTTTGGAAGAGTGGCAAGAAGAAAGCCATTGTTGAAAGACAGGCATAAAAAGCCATGTAGGGGACACAGCAAACATGTGGAAGAAGGTGCTTTGGTCAGATGAGACCAAAGTTGAACTTTTTGGCCTAAATGCAAAGCGCTGTGTGGTGGAAAACTAACACTGCTCATCACCCTGCACACACCATCCCCACTGTGAAACATGATGGTGGCAGCATCATGCTATGGGGATGCTTTTCTTCAGAAGGGACAGGGAAGCTGGTCAGAGTTGATGGGAAGGTGGATGGAGCTAAATACAGGGCAATCCTGGAAGAAAACCTGTTGGAGGCTGCAACATTTTTGAGACTGGGAAGGAGATTCACCTTCCAGCAAGACAATGACCCTAAACATACAGCCAGAGCTACAATGGAATGGTTTAGATCAAAGAATATTCATGTGTTAGAATGGCCCAGTCAAAGTCCAGACCTAAATCCCATTGAGTATCTGTGGCAAGACTTGAAAATTGCTGTTCACAGACGCTCTCCATCCAATCTGGCTGAGCTTGAGCTATTTTGCAAAGAAGAATGGGCAAAAATTTCAGTGTCTAGATGTGCAAAGCTGGTAGAGACATACCACAAAACACTTGCAGCTGTAATTGCAGCAAAAGGTGGCTCTACAAAGTATTGACGCGGGGGGGTGAACACTAATGCACATCACATTTTTCAGATTTTTATTTGTTTAAAATTTTGAAGACCATTTATCATTTTCGTTTCACTTCACAATTATGTGCTACTCTGTGTTGGTCTATCACATAAAATCTCAATAAAAAACTTTTAAGTTCGTGGTTGTAAGGTGGAAAAATGTGAAAAAGTTCAAGGGGTATGAATACTTTTGCAAGGCACTGTTCGCATATTTTACCGCAATTGTTGTGTCTCCAACTAGTCGCAGGCTGTCGCAGCCCGGCTTTCCCTCAGCAGGCAGGGGAGTAGAGGAAGCCTCACGGAAACTGACTTGAGAAGGGTTCGTGACAGCTTTGCGACACCAGTGACGCATTTGCGGCTATTTTGAGAGAAATTTTGTCATACTAATTTTTTTGAACATGTTCAAAATTTCAGCAATGAAGGAGCAACACTTTGCGACTCATGCAAGGAAATTGAGAAGCCCCACGAATGTTTCAAGACACTTTTGAAACTCTCTCTCAAATGATGTTCGCAATTTGTCGCAAGCTGTCGCAGCCCAGTGCATACTTGCCAACCCTCCCGATTTCGTCGGGAGGCTCCTGATTTTAGCCTCCGTCTCCCACCTCCTGATCGTATTTGTTAAAAACTGGATAATCTCCCGGTTTTGGGAAATCCCTACTGCCAAGTTAAAAATACTCCCGATTATATCCAATCAGAATCGTATGAAAAACACTGCTGATGTCAACTGATTTTTAACCAATCAACAAACAGAATGACAGTCACTTCCGTAATGTAGGATTCACCCAGGCTGTCCGACATTTTTTACAAGCGGTCATTCATCATGGCCACAAAACCAAATACCAAACAGCAAAAATATGAATGCAAATACCAGGTTGCATGGGAGAATGAATTTCCATGGATAAGCAAATGTTCGACCAGCCAGTTACACATTTTACGGTAAAGATACCTTAAATCAGAATATAATGGACATTTGAGTGTGAAATTAAACTAGTCTTCCATGCCATTTCAGAAACAAACTGTACAACTTCTAAAGTGTTTAGTGAAATTTTGCATGACAGAGAATTTGTTTGGTGAGTGTATTTGAATAGTGTGGTAGTGTCTTAGTGCTATTTTGAATTTATGTTTGAAAGTTTTAAGTGAAAGTTTACAAGTGAGTGAAAAACTGGAAAGTGATTGATTTTGATAGAGTTTTGAGGTTTTAAGTAAAAGATTACTAGTGAGTATATTTTGGTAGGACTAAAATTTTGCATTCGAGTGAATTTCTTTGTGGAGTATATTTTGATAGTATGGTAGTATTTATAGTGCTATTTTAAATTTTGTTTGCAAACTTTCAGTCAAAGTTTGCAAATGAGCAAACTCCTTTGATGCATTCCGATAGGATTTGGATAGGATTTCTAGTGCTTTTTAAAAATTCTGTCGGAAAGCCTTTAGTGAGAGAGATCTATTTTAGTAGTACTAAGACAGTGCAGTACACTGTAAAACATTTCAGCCTTGTTTAGTTATGTCCACTTACTGTTTCACTTTAACTCAATGAACTCTGAGAAGTGTTTTAATTTTAACTAATCTGTGCAAGTTTTCAAAGGTTAGACCTGAATTACTTAGTTATCTTGACTAATTGAGACGTTTTCTGAGTTGAAACAAAGATAATCGTCAAATTGAGTTAACTTGCATTTTCAAGGCAGCAGGCGAACTTGCATTTCCAAGTTAAACCAATTTGAAATGTTTTACAGTGTATTTATTTATTTAACTGAGTTGTTACTATTTTGGTTAAATCTTATTAAAATTTTATTTAATTTATATATGATATTATAGTCCCTGTGATGACCTGGCGACTTGTCCAGGGTGTACCCCGCCTTTCGCCCATAGTCAGCTGGGATAGGCTCCAGCTTGCCTGCGACCCTGTAGAAGGATAAAGCGGCTAGAGATAATGAGATGAGATGAGATGATATTATAGTTCTCTGTATTTTTACATGAGCTTACAGAAGGAAAACACATTTGATGCAATCCAATAATACTTTCATTCACTCATCTCATCTCATTATCTCTAGCCACTTTATCCTGTTCTACAGGGTCGCAGGCAAGCTGGAGCCTATCCCAGCTGACTACGGGCAAAAGGCGGGGTACACCCTGGACAAGTCGCCAGGTCATCACAGGGCTGACACATAGACACAGACAACCATTCACACTCACATTCACACCTACGGTCAATTTAGGCTACATCCACACGACAACGGCAACGAGATGTTATTTAAAAATATATCGCGTCCAAATGGGCAACAATCAGTAAAATATCAGGTCCATATGGCAACGCAACGCTTGCTGAAAACGATGCAATACACATGCCACACCTCTAGGGGCGCTGTAAGACGGTCCCTTCGGAGACACCAGAACAATAGAAGAAGTAAGGATGCATGCGCATAAACTATTATGCGCGAGACTTCATATTAGCCACAAAGTCAGGAAAATCTGTTCGTAAAATTACATTATAATAACCAAATACAATGAAAAGTATTTTTCCAGTCTCACCTGTGAAAGGTAATCCCATGTGATCTCGTTTGGACGGCAAACCTGTTGGTACAGTTAAACGCAGCTAATCTTTATTCTCCGCTTTGACCTATCCAATATGGTGGCGAGGATGACGTATGATTCTACGCGGAAGGCGGCGTCTTTAATGGTCCGGAATAAATTGAATACTACACGTTGATGGATTAATTTGTTGTTTCTCACCTGTGAAAGGTAATCCCATGTGATCTCGTTTGGACGGTAAACCTGTTGGTACAGTTAAAGGCAGCGCATGAATCTTTATTCTCTGCTTTGACCTATCCAATATGGCAGCGAGGATGACGTATGATTCTACGCAGAAGGCGGCGTCTTTAATGGTCCGGAATAAATTGAATGCTACACGTTGATGGATTAATTTGCTCCTCTACACCCTTTTTGAGGAATGTATTGTCGGACTTAAACCAACATCTGAAGAGGTGAGATCGCTCCTTTTTTTCCCTATTTTTGCTGGCGGGATTGACTCTGCCCTAAGGGCAGAGTCTCTCTCTCTCTCTCTCTCTCTCACTTTGCACCATTACACAATAAATATTCACAGTGAAAATATTTTGTAAGCTCGTTTCATGAACCAAGTTATAGGATTTGTTGACATACTTAGTTATCTTGACTAATTGAGACGTTTTCTGAGTTGAAACAAAGATAATCGTCAAATTGAGTCGCAATGAGAAGATCATTGGCACTACTGGTGTTAAGAATCAGACCATTTCATAAATGAATATTTTGCTGTAGAGCTGCAGTGTTTGTACAATTGCATGTTTTTGCTTCACTATTACTGTCACTATTCTGCTTCTTGCATTACTACTGTGAACTAACACTGAACATAATAATAATAATAATAATAATAATAATATCCAAGCTCGTGTTTCACTCTCACTAGTGCTCTGTAAGGCTTTTTCCTGGTGATATCCTGGTGATATTCGTTACACTTCTACCCGGCGTGAAGCACTCACAGTCATGTGGTTGTGACGTCATCGTAAACAAATCCGTTCTACTCATCCAGACGACTTCGCAACGGCAACGTTGCCAGATCTTTCCACTCTGGAACCCGTTCTCAAAAAGATTGCGTTTTGGGCACCCAAAACGCCGGTGCCGTGTGGACGCCAGGCCTAAACGATAAGCAATTGTATCGGAGTCACCTGAATCCGTTGCTGTGTGGACAGGGCCTTAGAGTCACCAGTTAACCTAACCTGCATGTCTTTGGACTGTGGGGGAAACCGGAGCACCTGGAGGAAACCCACGCGGACACGGGGAGAACATGCAAACTCCACTTTCATTCACTGTGACTATTTATTTTAAGAAATGATAAACATTCTTCTAAAGCATCACTTGTGTTATTTTCTGTGTATGTACAGTATACAATATTCAGGCATGAGATTTTTCAGCTCAAAATCTGATTTAAGACTTCCCTTTCATTGTTATTATATTAAAATTCAAGACAAGAGTATTATTTCAGATATTTCACTCTGAGCTCTCTCATGCCTGATGCATGAATCCCATAACCTAGAGTAACTGATAGAACAATATCAACAATTCAAAAACTCTAATTGTATAAATTTCAAATGGTTTGCAATTAATTGGGATCCACTGTTTTTATCATTTCAACCACGCATCAGACCCTCGGCCGATTGAAAATGTCTTTCACACACTTTTCTCCCCCAGGAGAATTTTGAAAAGTTGGCAAGTATGCAGAGCATTTTTTAAGGATTTTCCACTAGGAGACCAACTGGTCTGGGCAATACAATCACAGGCCCCAGAGCCCATGCGGCTGCACCGCTGCGGCATATTCTGTGATGCAAAATGGTTCACCAATCACCATACAGACAAACACACTACAGTGACTACACAGCTATCAAGAGCAATTATCAAGCACAAATGTTATGTCAAATACACTCAAAGTTACACAGTAATGACATCGGATTCTGATATCAGCCATCTCAGTAACCAAATTTTAGTTTTGTTTTTCTTAACCAACATGATCTTGTGTGTATATCTTATAAGGGTTGTTTTACAATCAGGGTACGCAAGCTAAAAGTCACATTTAACACTTATTATCTTCAATATCAAAAGGCTTGACTAAATAAACTTGGTTGTTTATTGTAGCCCTGTGATAGCTCTATTTACCATGCAAAAAAAAAATTGGTGATAACGTTATTTTTGGTGAATGTATGGCAATATATGTCATATTTAGCAAAATTACTCGTGTCATTTAGAAAAAGTGCTTTTTTGACCACAGGTAGCTCCAAAAGGGATGCACTTAAATCATTCTTTATACCATAAAACAAATATTTGGTTCCATATCATTGGAAACATAGTTAAGTTTTAATGTTGAATGCTAATGTTGAATGTTGAACTTGCAAATGATAAGACATACACTACCGTTCAAAAGTTTGGGGTCACTTTGAAATTTCCTTATTTTTTTCAAAAATAAGGAAATTTCAAAGTGACCCCAAACTTTTGAACGGTAGTGTATGTCTTATCATTTGGTTCAATCAGTTGCAATTAATTAACCAAGTACCATGTAAGTATACATTTAACAAGGAAAACGAAGATATATGTTATGGGTTGTTTTACAATCAGGGTACAAAGTTTGTGTCACAGGGGTCCAAAATTCAAATCTTTTAAAAAAAACTATCAAATCTGCACTTTTGGAAATTAATACACATATGAACATAGGCATGTGTAATAGTTTGTATTATAACAAGATTAAGTGTAGCTTTAAGCAGGGCTGGGAGAAACAAATGAAGTGATTCTCGGAGAGGACTTTTTTTTTTTTGACAATTCAGAATCCACTACTTCCATAGTGCTTTTAAATATAAGGCTGTAAGCTTTGTGTTAGTTGTCTCTAATATTTATGTCCCAATATCTTGACCACATTTTTGTTAGGACTAGGACTGTTTTGGCCTCTAGAGGCCGCTGTTATTTCCTTTTCATGTCGTGTTTATTTTGGCCTCTAGAGGCCGCCACTGTTCCTGTGTTTTGTGTTTGTGTTAATTGCCTAATTATCTTCACCTGTGTCCTTAATTAGTTTGTCTATTTATACCCCTGAGTTCAGTCCTCTTGTCACGGAGTCTTTGTGCTGTTATGTTTATCTCCAGTTTCCTTTGTACTGTGTTTTTTGATCTTCTTAGCTTTTGAATTTTTGCACTTTGCTTTTCTTTTGGATTATACTCTTTGGTTTTTTTTTGTCTTTTGTTTTGCCCTGTATATAGTGTATATAGTTTAAATAAACCTTTTGATTCTTTTTCTACTTCCGCCTCACGCCTCTGCATTTGAGTCATCCCCCTGGTGGCCTAGTGGGGGTTTGCTGGATTATCACACCAACGAACCAGGTTCGAATCCCAGCAAAACCCTAACAGAAAGACTCCGTCATGACCGACTCAGCAGAGGCTGCTTCAACTGTCTACCCGGCCAACCTTCAGGGAATTATGGCAGCTTTGACACGCTTCGGAGCGACCATGGACGCTCATGGACGTACGCTCACCAGCCAACGTGAGGCCCTCGCTCGCCACGAGGAACTGCTTCAGCAAATTGGGAAAACCCTGGCACAGCTGACATCTCTGCCTGCATCTCCTGCTCCTGATCCAGTTCCTGCTCCTGATCCAGCTCCCACTCCTGCTCCAGTGCCTCCTGCAATGCTGCCTTCACCTCGCGAACCCAGCCTTCCTGCACCACAGAGGTATGACGGCAAGCACAGTGAGTGCCGAGGGTTCCTTACCCAGTGTCAACTCACCTTTGAGCTTCAGCCTACCACCTACACTACGGATCGCCGCAAGATTGCCTTTGTGATCACCTTATTAGCTGGTAAGGCGCGAGCCTGGGCTACTGCTATCTGGCAAAGACAGGGACCTGAGTGCTTTGATTTCCAGCTGTTTTCTGAAGAGATGCTTCGGGTCTTCGATCAGGCAGACATCAGTACCGACGCAGCCCGAAAGCTCATGTCCATCCGGCAAGGAGGAAGCGTCGCAGATTACGCCATCTCGTTCCGAACACTCGCAGCAGTAAGTGGATGGAACGAGACTGCCCTGGTGTCAGCCTTCCACCATGGTCTGTCTGACCCCATCAAGGACGGTCTGGCCTCTATTGGATGCCCAAGTGACCTCGAAACCCTCATCTCACATGCTATTCGTCTGGACAACAGGATGAGAGAACGCCACCAAGCCTTGAGCCCCCCCAGCCTCCCTACCTCTACCTGGAGACCGTCTACCTCCTTCAGTGACTGTCCAGAACCCATGCAAGTGGGTCGTACTCGCCTCTCCGCATCTGAGAGGGAGCGCAGAAGGAGGGACAAGTGCTGCATCTACTGTGGCAAGCCTGGTCACTTCCGAGCATCATGTCCCGAACTCTTGGGAAAAGGACCACCCCGTCCAGCCGAGGGAGGGTTGTGACGGGGCCTACCCTCTCTCCCGGACTCCCTGGCCAAGGAATCTACATCCCGGTCTCCATCTCCTGGGGTGAGTCTGTCCACTCTTGTCAAGCTTTGATAGACTCAGGGGCGGCTGGGAACTTTATGGATATTCACTTCGCCCAAAGCATCAATATTCCGACTGCACCTCTTGAAGTCCCACTGTCTGTGTCTGCCCTCGATGGCCAAGCGTTAGGTGATGGAAGAGTCACCCAAGTTACTTCTCCAGTTTTCCTCCAGTCTCAAGGTCACAAGGAAGAAATATCCCTGCACCTGATTCCTTCACCTGAGTTCCCAGTTATTCTAGGCCTTCCTTGGCTTACTCGCCACAACCCTCGCATAGACTGGGTAACAAGCCAGGTTGTGGAATGGGGCCCTGCATGCCATGCCTCTTGTCTGCTCTCTAGCTCTCCTGTGTCTCCTGCCGAGCCCCCTGATCTCACCGAGTTATCTCAAGTTCCCACAGAGTACTGGGATCTCAAGGAGGTATTCAGCAAGAGCAGGGCCGCCGTTCTTCCTCCGCACCGGGCCTACGACTGTGCCATCGACTTGCTCCCTGGGACTACCCCTCCTCGTGGCAGACTGTTTTCACTCTCTCAGCCAGAACGCAAGGCCATGGAGGAATACCTCAAAGATGCCCTGGTCTCTGGGTTTATTCGACCCTCCACTTCACCTGCTGGAGCCGGCTTCTTCTTTGTCGGCAAGAAGGATGGGGGGCTCCGACCATGTATTGATTACAGGGGCCTGAATAAGATCACTGTGCGCAACCGATATCCCCTTCCGCTGATGTCCACAGCTTTCGACCTGCTCCAAGGCGCCACCGTCTTCACCAAGTTGGACCTACGGAACGCATACCACCTCATCCGTATCCGACAGGGAGACGAGTGGAAGACTGCCTTTAACACCCCGTCTGGGCACTACGAATACCAGGTGATGCCCTTCGGACTCACCAACGCACCAGCTGTTTTTCAGGCCCTAATCAACGACGTCTTAAGGGACATGATTAACCTATACGTTTTTGTCTACCTCGACGACATCCTTATCTTTTCCAAGACCGTGCAGGAGCACCGCCACCATGTCCGCCAGGTTCTCCAGAGGCTGCTACAGAACAATCTGTTCGCCAAGGCCCAGAAATGCGAATTTCATGTTCCCGAGGTCTCCTTTCTGGGATTTATTGTACGGACAGGCCAACTCCAAATGGACCCTGCCAAGACCCTGGCCGTCCGGGATTGGCCTACTCCCAAGTCCGTTAAGGAGGTTCAGCGGTTCTTAGGATTCGCTAACTTCTACCGCAAGTTCATCAGGAACTTCAGTTCTGTGGCAGCACCCATGTCAGACCTCACCAAAGGGACAGGTGGATCTTATGGCTGGTCTCCTCAGGCAGAAAAGGCGTTCAAAGACCTCAAGGACCGCTTCTGCATGGCACCCATTCTGGTTCTCCCGGACACCTCCCAACCATTCATCGTGGAGGTGGACGCCTCGGACAGTGGTGTCGGCGCGGTGCTCTCTCAACGTTCGGAAGGAAAGCTGCACCCCTGCGCTTACTTCTCCCACCGCCTGAGTCCTGCTGAGTCCCGGTACGATGTGGGGGATCGAGAACTGCTAGCGGTCAAACTGGCCCTTGAGGAGTGGAGGCACTGGCTGGAGGGAGCACAACATCCATTCCTGGTTTGGACTGACCACAAGAACCTGGAGTACCTCCAGCAAGCCAAGAGACTGAACCCTCGACAGGCTAGGTGGGCCCTGTTTTTCAGTCGGTTTGACTTCACCCTCTCATACCGCCCCGGCTCCAAGAACACCAAACCTGACGCACTGTCCAGACTGTTCTCTGCCACTAACAGGGAGAATGAAGTCGGGCCGATTATCCCTGTGTCCCGGATTGTGGCCCCTGTCCGCTGGGGTATTGAGGAGGCTGTCCGACGAGCCCAACACCAGGACCCCGGTCCTGGGACGGGGCCACCAGGCCTCTTGTACGTCCCACATCAAGCCCGGGCCAAGGTTCTCCAGTGGGGTCACTCTTCCCCTCTCACCGCCCACCCGGGAGCTCGGAGGACCCTGGACTTCCTGAAAAGACGCTTCTGGTGGCCTAACATGGAGAAGGAAGTAAGGTCATTTGTCCTGTCCTGTGAGGTTTGCACCAGAACCAAGAACCCACGACAGCGTCCCCAGGGTCTCCTGCATCCTCTGACCATTCCCCGGCGTCCCTGGTCCCACGTGGCAGTCGACTTTATCACGGGTCTCCCTGAGTCACAAGGTAACACGGTCATTTTGGTCTTAGTTGACAGATTCTCCAAGGCCTGCCGCTTCATACCACTGTGCAAACTCCCCTCTGCTCTTGAAACTGCGAAACTTTTGTTTAATCATGTCTTCCGAGTCTTTGGTCTTCCACAGGACATCGTCTCAGACCGAGGGCCCCAGTTCTCCTCCCGAGTGTGGCACGGGTTCTGCAAGGTCATCGGAGCCACTGCCAGCCTCTCCTCTGGGTTTCACCCACAGTCCAATGGTCAGACGGAGAGGCTCAACCAGGACCTGGAAACCACCCTGCGAGGCCTGGCTATGGATAACCCGACATCGTGGAGCACCTGGCTGCCATGGGCGGAGTACGCCCACAACACCCTGCAGTCATCGGCCACCAAGCTGTCGCCATTCCAGTGCCAATTCGGGTTCCAGCCACCTCTGTTCCCGGACCAGGAGGAGGACGCGGGGGTGCCCTCGGTCAACCAATATGTGAGACGGTGTCGCAAGACCTGGAGCAAGGTCAGGAAGACCCTCATACAGACCTCCAGAACCAACCAGACTCAGGCCAACCGCCATAGAAGACCTGCACACGCTTTCCGCCCTGGGCAGCGTGTTTGGCTGTCCACTAAGGACCTTCCACTGCGGGTGGAGAACCGCAAGCTTGCTCCTCGCTACATTGGCCCCTTCAAGGTGGTGCGCAGGGTGAACCCTGTCTCCTACCGGCTCCAGTTGCCCCGGACTCTGAGGATCAACCCCACTTTCCATGTTTCCCTGTTACGGCCCGTACTGACGTCTACGTATGCCCCTGCCCCTAGGAACCCCCCACCCCCCCGCATCTTCCAGGGGCAGACTGTGTTCACTGTGAATCGCCTGCTTGACTCCCGCCGGGTCCGCGGCGGGTTGCAATATCTAGTGGACTGGGAGGGCTATGGTCCTGAGGAGCGCTGCTGGGTTCCTGCTCGGGATGTCCTTGATAAAGAACTATGTCGGGACTTCCATTCGGCCCATCCGGATCGCCCTGGGAACGTCAGGAGACGCTCCTAGAGGGGGGGGTCCTGTTAGGACTAGGACTGTTTTGGCCTCTAGAGGCCGCTGTTATTTCCTTTTCATGTCGTGTTTATTTTGGCCTCTAGAGGCCGCCACTGTTCCTGTGTTTTGTGTTTGTGTTAATTGCCTAATTATCTTCACCTGTGTCCTTAATTAGTTTGTCTATTTATACCCCTGAGTTCAGTCCTCTTGTCACGGAGTCTTTGTGCTGTTATGTTTATCTCCAGTTTCCTTTGTACTGTGTTTTTTGATCTTCTTAGCTTTTGAATTTTTGCACTTTGCTTTTCTTTTGGATTATACTCTTTGGTTTTTTTTTGTCTTTTGTTTTGCCCTGTATATAGTGTATATAGTTTAAATAAACCTTTTGATTCTTTTTCTACTTCCGCCTCACGCCTCTGCATTTGAGTCATCCCCCTGGTGGCCTAGTGGGGGTTTGCTGGATTATCACACCAACGAACCAGGTTCGAATCCCAGCAAAACCCTAACAATTTTAGGATGAAAATAATCATTTTAGATATGTTATTTTATATTGAAAAATTAGCTGTCTCGGAGAGGACATTTTTTTTGACACAATTACATACTAATTTGATCAAAATAGTCTGAAAACTTACTGGCATTCAACATTAAAACTTAACTATGTTTCCAATGATATGGAACCAAATATGTGTTTTATGGTATGAAGAATGATTTAAGTGCATCCCTTTTGGAGCTACCTGTGGTCAAAAAAGCACTTTTTCTAAATGACACGAGTAATTTTGCTAAATATGACATACAACCCCGATTCCAAAAAAGTTAGGACAAAGTACAAATTGTAAATAAAAACGGAATGCAATAATTTACAAATCTCAAAAACTGATATTGTATTCACAATAGAACATAGACAACATATCAAATGTCGAAAGTGAGACATTTTGAAATTTCATGCCAAATATTGGCTCATTTGAAATTTCATGACAGCAACACATCTCAAAAAAGTTGGGACAGGGGCAATAAGAGGCTGGAAAAGTTACAGGCACAAAAAAAGGAACAGCTGGAGGACCAAATTGCAACTCATTAGGTCAATTGGCAATAGGTCATTAACATGACTGGGTATAAAAAGAGCATCTTGGAGTGGCAGCGGCTCTCAGAAGTAAAGATGGGAAGAGGATCACCAATCCCCCTAATTCTGCGCCGACAAATGGTGGAGCAATATCAGAAAGGAGTTCGACAGTGTAAAATTGCAAAGAGTTTGAACATATCATCATCTACAGTGCATAATATCATCAAAAGATTCAGAGAATCTGGAAGAATCTCTGTGCGTAAGGGTCAAGGCCGGAAAACCATACTGGGTGCCCGTGATCTTCGGGCCGTTAGACGGCACTGCATCACATACAGGCATGCTTCTGTATTGGAAATCACAAAATGGGCTCAGGAATATTTCCAGAGAACATTATCTGTGAACACAATTCACCGTGCCATCCACCGTTGCCAGCTAAAACTCTATAGTTCAAAGAAGAAGCCGTATCTAAACATGATCCAGAAGCGCAGACGTCTTCTCTGGGCCAAGGCTCATTTAAAATGGACTGTGGCAAAGTGGAAAACTGTTCTGTGGTCAGACGAATCAAAATTTGAAGTTCTTTATGGAAATCAGGGACGCCGTGTCATTCGGACTAAAGAGGAGAAGGACGACCCAAGTTGTTATTAGCGCTCAGTTCAGAAGCCTGCATCTCTGATGGTATGGGGTTGCATTAGTGTGTGTGGCATGGGCAGCTTACACATCTGGAAAGACACCATCAATGCTGAAAGGTATATCCAGGTTCTAGAGCAACATATGCTCCCATCCAGACGACGTCTCTTTCAGGGAAGACCTTGCATTTTCCAACATGACAATGCCAAACCACATACTGCATCAATTACAGCATCATGGCTGCGTAGAAGAAGGGTCCAGGTACTGAACTGGCCAGTCTGCAGTCCAGATCTTTCACCCATAGAAAACATTTGGCGCATCATAAAACGGAAGATGTGACAAAAAAGACCTAAGACAGTTGAGCAACTAGAATCCTACATTAGACAAGAATGGGTTAACATTCCTATCCCTAAACTTGAGCAACTTGTCTCCTCAGTCCCCAGACGTTTACAGACTGTTGTAAAGAGAAAAGGGGATGTCTCACAGTGGTAAACATGGCCTTGTCCCAACTTTTTTGAGATGTGTTGTTGTCATGAAATTTAAAATCACCTAATTTTTCTCTTTAAATGATACATTTTCTCAGTTTAAACATTTGATATGTCATCTATGTTCTATTCTGAATAAAATATGGAATTTTGAAACTTCCACATCATTGCATTCCGTTTTTATTTACAATTTGTACTTTGTCCCAACTTTTTTGGAATCGGGGTTGTATATTGCCATACATTCACCAAAAATAACGTTATCACCAATTTTTTTTTTGCATGGTAAATAGAGCTATCACAGGGCTACAATAAACAACCAAGTTTATTTAGTCAAGCCTTTTGATATTGAAGATAATAAGTGTTAAATGTGACTTTTAGCTTGCGTACCCTGATTGTAAAACAACCCTTATAAGATATACACACAAGATCATGTTGGTTAAGAAAAACAAAACTAAAATTTGGTTACTGAGATGGCTGATATCAGAATCCGATGTCATTACTGTGTAACTTTGAGTGTATTTGACATAACATTTGTGCTTGATAATTGCTCTTGATAGCTGTGTAGTCACTGTAGTGTGTTTGTCTGTATGGTGATTGGTGAACCATTTTGCATCACAGAATATGCCGCAGCGGTGCAGCCGCATGGGCTCTGGGGCCTGTGATTGTATTGCCCAGACCAGTTGGTCTCCTAGTGGAAAATCCTTAAAAAATGCTCTGCATACTTGCCAACTTTTCAAAATTCTCCTGGGGGAGAAAAGTGTGTGAAAGACATTTTCAATCGGCCGAGGGTCTGATGCGTGGTTGAAATGATAAAAACAGTGGATCCCAATTAATTGCAAACCATTTGAAATTTATACAATTAGAGTTTTTGAATTGTTGATATTGTTCTATCAGTTACTCTAGGTTATGGGATTCATGCATCAGGCATGAGAGAGCTCAGAGTGAAATATCTGAAATAATACTCTTGTCTTGAATTTTAATATAATAACAATGAAAGGGAAGTCTTAAATCAGATTTTGAGCTGAAAAATCTCATGCCTGAATATTGTATACTGTACATACACAGAAAATAACACAAGTGATGCTTTAGAAGAATGTTTATCATTTCTTAAAATAAATAGTCACAGTGAATGAAAGTGGAGTTTGCATGTTCTCCCCGTGTCCGCGTGGGTTTCCTCCAGGTGCTCCGGTTTCCCCCACAGTCCAAAGACATGCAGGTTAGGTTAACTGGTGACTCTAAGGCCCTGTCCACACAGCAACGGATTCAGGTGACTCCGATACAATTGCTTATCGTTTAGGCCTGGCGTCCACACGGCACCGGCGTTTTGGGTGCCCAAAACGCAATCTTTTTGAGAACGGGTTCCAGAGTGGAAAGATCTGGCAACGTTGCCGTTGCGAAGTCGTCTGGATGAGTAGAACGGATTTGTTTACGATGACGTCACAACCACATGACTGTGAGTGCTTCACGCCGGGTAGAAGTGTAACGAATATCACCAGGATATCACCAGGAAAAAGCCTTACAGAGCACTAGTGAGAGTGAAACACGAGCTTGGATATTATTATTATTATTATTATTATTATTATGTTCAGTGTTAGTTCACAGTAGTAATGCAAGAAGCAGAATAGTGACAGTAATAGTGAAGCAAAAACATGCAATTGTACAAACACTGCAGCTCTACAGCAAAATATTCATTTATGAAATGGTCTGATTCTTAACACCAGTAGTGCCAATGATCTTCTCATTGCGACTCAATTTGACGATTATCTTTGTTTCAACTCAGAAAACGTCTCAATTAGTCAAGATAACTAAGTATGTCAACAAATCCTATAACTTGGTTCATGAAACGAGCTTACAAAATATTTTCACTGTGAATATTTATTGTGTAATGGTGCAAAGTGAGAGAGAGAGAGAGAGAGAGAGAGAGAGACTCTGCCCTTAGGGCAGAGTCAATCCCGCCAGCAAAAATAGGGAAAAAAAGGAGCGATCTCACCTCTTCAGATGTTGGTTTAAGTCCGACAATACATTCCTCAAAAAGGGCGTAGAGGAGCAAATTAATCCATCAACGTGTAGCATTCAATTTATTCCGGACCATTAAAGACGCCGCCTTCTGCGTAGAATCATACGTCATCCTCGCTGCCATATTGGATAGGTCAAAGCAGAGAATAAAGATTCATGCGCTGCCTTTAACTGTACCAACAGGTTTACCGTCCAAACGAGATCACATGGGATTACCTTTCACAGGTGAGAAACAACAAATTAATCCATCAACGTGTAGTATTCAATTTATTCCGGACCATTAAAGACGCTGCCTTCCGCGTAGAATCATACGTCATCCTCGCCGCCATATTGGATAGGTCAAAGCGGAGAATAAAGATTAGCTGCGTTTAACTGTACCAACAGGTTTGCCGTCCAAACGAGATCACATGGGATTACCTTTCACAGGTGAGACTGGAAAAATACTTTTCATTGTATTTGGTCATTATAATGTAATTTTACGAACAGATTTTCCTGACTTTGTGGCTAATATGAAGTCTCGCGCATAATAGTTTATGCGCATGCATCCTTACTTCTTCTATTGTTCTGGTGTCTCTGAAGGGACCGTCTTACAGCGCCCCTAGAGGTGTGGCATGTGTATTGCATCGTTTTCAGCAAGCGTTGCGTTGCCATATGGACCTGATATTTTACTGATTGTTGCCCATTTGGACGCGATATATTTTTAAATAACATCTCGTTGCCGTTGTCGTGTGGATGTAGCCTAAATTGACCGTAGGTGTGAATGTGAGTGTGAATGGTTGTCTGTGTCTATGTGTCAGCCCTGTGATGACCTGGCGACTTGTCCAGGGTGTACCCCGCCTTTTGCCCGTAGTCAGCTGGGATAGGCTCCAGCTTGCCTGCGACCCTGTAGAACAGGATAAAGTGGCTAGAGATAATGAGATGAGATGAGTGAATGAAAGTATTATTGGATTGCATCAAATGTGTTTTCCTTCTGTAAGCTCATGTAAAAATACAGAGAACTATAATATCATCTCATCTCATCTCATTATCTCTAGCCGCTTTATCCTTCTACAGGGTCGCAGGCAAGCTGGAGCCTATCCCAGCTGACTATGGGCGAAAGGCGGAGTACACCCTGGACAAGTCGCCAGGTCATCACAGGGACTATAATATCATATATAAATTAAATAAAATTTTAATAAGATTTAACCAAAATAGTAACAACTCAGTTAAATAAATAAATACACTGTAAAACATTTCAAATTTGTTTAACTTGGAAATGCAAGTTCGCCTGCTGCCTTGAAAATGCAAGTTAACTCAATTTGACGATTATCTTTGTTTCAACTCAGAAAACGTCTCAATTAGTCAAGATAACTAAGTAATTCAGGTCTAACCTTTGAAAACTTGCACAGATTAGTTAAAATTAAAACACTTCTCAGAGTTCATTGAGTTAAAGTGAAACAGTAAGTGGACATAACTAAACAAGGCTGAAATGTTTTACAGTGTACTGCACTGTCTTAGTACTACTAAAATAGATCTCTCTCACTAAAGGCTTTCCGACAGAATTTTTAAAAAGCACTAGAAATCCTATCCAAATCCTATCGGAATGCATCAAAGGAGTTTGCTCATTTGCAAACTTTGACTGAAAGTTTGCAAACAAAATTTAAAATAGCACTATAAATACTACCATACTATCAAAATATACTCCACAAAGAAATTCACTCGAATGCAAAATTTTAGTCCTACCAAAATATACTCACTAGTAATCTTTTACTTAAAACCTCAAAACTCTATCAAAATCAATCACTTTCCAGTTTTTCACTCACTTGTAAACTTTCACTTAAAACTTTCAAACATAAATTCAAAATAGCACTAAGACACTACCACACTATTCAAATACACTCACCAAACAAATTCTCTGTCATGCAAAATTTCACTAAACACTTTAGAAGTTGTACAGTTTGTTTCTGAAATGGCATGGAAGACTAGTTTAATTTCACACTCAAATGTCCATTATATTCTGATTTAAGGTATCTTTACCGTAAAATGTGTAACTGGCTGGTCGAACATTTGCTTATCCATGGAAATTCATTCTCTCATGCAACCTGGTATTTGCATTCATATTTTTGCCGTTTGGTATTTGGTTTTGTGGCCATGATGAATGACCGCTTGTAAAAAATGTCGGACAGCCTGGGTGAATCCTACATTACGGAAGTGACTGTCATTCTGTTTGTTGATTGGTTAAAAATCAGTTGACATCAGCAGTGTTTCTCATACGATTCTGATTGGATATAATCGGGAGTATTTTTAACTTGGCAGTAGGGATTTCCCAAAACCGGGAGATTATCCAGTTTTTAACAAATACGATCAGGAGGTGGGAGACGGAGGCTAAAATCGGGAGCCTCCCGACAAAATCGGGAGGGTTGGCAAGTATGCACTGGGCTGCGACAGCTTGCGACAAATTGCGAACATCATTTGAGAGAGAGTTTCAAAAGTGTCTTGAAACATTCGTGGGGCTTCTCAATTTCCTTGCATGAGTCGCAAAGTGTTGCTCCTTCATTGCTGAAATTTTGAACATGTTCAAAAAAATTAGTACGACAAAATTTCTCTCAAAATAGCCGCAAATGCGTCACTGGTGTCGCAAAGCCGTCACGAACCCTTCTCAAGTCAGTTTCCGTGAGGCTTCCTCTACTCCCCTGCCTGCTGAGGGAAAGCCGGGCTGCGACAGCCTGCGACTAGTTGGAGACACAACAATTGCGGTAAAATATGCGAACAGTGCCTTGCAAAAGTATTCATACCCCTTGAACTTTTTCACATTTTTCCACCTTACAACCACGAACTTAAAAGTTTTTTATTGAGATTTTATGTGATAGACCAACACAGAGTAGCACATAATTGTGAAGTGAAACGAAAATGATAAATGGTCTTCAAAATTTTAAACAAATAAAAATCTGAAAAATGTGATGTGCATTAGTATTCACCCCCCCCCCCCCCCCCCGCGTCAATACTTTGTAGAGCCACCTTTTGCTGCAGTTACAGCTGCAAGTGTTTTGTGGTATGTCTCTACCAGCTTTGCACATCTAGACACTGAAATTTTTGCCCATTCTTCTTTGCAAAATAGCTCAAGCTCAGCCAGATTGGATGGAGAGCGTCTGTGAACAGCAATTTTCAAGTCTTGCCACAGATACTCAATGGGATTTAGGTCTGGACTTTGACTGGGCCATTCTAACACATGAATATTCTTTGATCTAAACCATTCCATTGTAGCTCTGGCTGTATGTTTAGGGTCATTGTCTTGCTGGAAGGTGAATCTCCTTCCCAGTCTCAAAAATGTTGCAGCCTCCAACAGGTTTTCTTCCAGGATTGCCCTGTATTTAGCTCCATCCACCTTCCCATCAACTCTGACCAGCTTCCCTGTCCCTTCTGAAGAAAAGCATCCCCATAGCATGATGCTGCCACCACCATGTTTCACAGTGGGGATGGTGTGTGCAGGGTGATGAGCAGTGTTAGTTTTCCACCACACATAGCGCTTTGCATTTAGGCCAAAAAGTTCAACTTTGGTCTCATCTGACCAAAGCACCTTCTTCCACATGTTTGCTGTGTCCCCTACATGGCTTTTTATGCCTGTCTTTCAACAATGGCTTTCTTCTTGCCACTCTTCCAAAAAGGCCAGATTTGTGGAGTGTACGACTTATAGTTGTCCTGTGCACAGATTCTTCCACCTGAGCTGTGGATTTCTGCAGCTCCTCCAGAGTGATCATGGGCCTCTTGGCTGCTTCTCTGACCAGTGCTGTCCTTGCTTACTCTGTCAGTTTAGGTGGACGGCCATGTCTTGGTAGGTTTGCAGTTGTGCCATACTTTTTCCATTTTTGAATGATGGCTTGAACAGTGCTTCTTGAGATGTTCAGAGCTTGGGATATTTTTTTATAACCTAACCCTGCTTTAAACTTCTCCAGAACTTTATCCCTGACCTGTCTGGTGAGTTCTCTGGTCTTCATGATGCTGTTTGTTCTTCAGTGTTCTCTAACAAACCATTGAGGCCTTCACAGAACAAGTGTATTTATGCTGAGAGTAAATTACACATAGTAGGACTCTATAAACTAATTAGATGGCTTCTGAAGGCAATTGATTACACTGGATTG
Source organism: Neoarius graeffei (assembly GCF_027579695.1). Lineage (NCBI taxonomy): Eukaryota > Metazoa > Chordata > Actinopteri > Siluriformes > Ariidae > Neoarius > Neoarius graeffei. Next base: position 31,369,171 of record NC_083586.1, read on the forward strand.
TATTTAGAGGTATCAGAGTACAGGGGGCTGAATACTAATGCATACCACATTTTTCAGATTTTTATTTGTTTAAAATTTTGAAGACCATTTATCATTTTCGTTTCACTTCACAATTATGTGCTACTCTGTGTTGGTCTATCACATAAGATCTCAATAAAAAACTTTTAAGTTCGTGGTTGTAAGGTGGAAAAATGTGAAAAGTTCAAGGGGTATGAATACTTTTGCAAGGCACTGTATCAATTCAGTGTGATTCCAAGTGAAAATTGTTGCTAATTCGCATATTTTATCGCAATTGTTGTGTCTCCAAATAGTTGCAGGCTGTCGCAGCCCAGTGAGATACACTCACACTTCCTGTCTCACGGAAACTAACTTGAGAAGGGTTCGTGACGGCTTTGCGACACCAGGGATGCATTTGCGGCTATTTTGAGAGAAATTTTGTCGCAGTATAGTACTGTGCCAGACCATGTACCATGCCATACCATATACCATGCCAGACCATATAGTGTGCCATATACCATGCCAGACCATATACCATGCTGTAGACAATTTCTGGATATGGGTGGAGCACAGAAGTACGGCAGGACGACAGGACGCTCCTACCCCTCCACCTTCTGGGACAGAAAGGCCCCCAGCCCTCTGTCCGATGCATCTGTCTGTAAAATAAAGGGGAGAGAAAAGTCAGGGGAGTGTAACAGTGGCCCACACAGTGCAGCCTTTACCCTAGAGAAAGCCTGTAGGCATTGCTCTGTCCACTGGACCGGATCTGGTGCTCCCTTTTTAGTGAGCTCAGTCAGCGGGCTGGTGACGTCCGAATAATTAGGTATGAACCTATGATAGTAGCCAGCCAGCCCCAGGAACTGTCTCACCCCCTTTTTGGTCTTGGGCCTTGGGCAGGTCACAATCACTGCCGTCTTATTAATTTGGGGATGTATCTGCCCATGGCCTAAGTGGAAACCCAGATACCGTACTTCCACCCACCCAATTGCACACTTCTTTGGGTTAGCTATGAGACCCGCACGCCTCAGCGACTTTAGGACGGCCCTAAGGTGTTCGAGGTGCCGCGGCCAGTCATTGCTATAGATGATAATATCATTGAGATATGCAGCTGCGTAGGTGGTGTGGGGCTGGAGAACCCTGTCCATGAGCCGCTGGAATGTCGCGGGAGCTCCAAATAACCCAGAAGGAAGGGTGACGAACTGGTGTAAGCCAAACGGTGTGGAAAAGGCCATTTTCTCTCGGGACAGAGGAGTAGGGCTGGGTATTGATCAAAATTTTTCGATTCCGGTTCCGATACCGATACCTTCATTTCGATACCGGTTCCTGAACGGTACCTTTTTCGATTCCTAATTTATAATATTAATCCTGGAAAAAATGAAAATTTCATTACACATTCTGTTGCACATATTGGAGTATATTTATTCAAGTTATTTCCAGTGCAAAAAGAACACCAACACACACTATCATATTCACACCATACACACACACACACACACGCCAATGTAATCAACAGTTTTTCTTCAAGAAAATTAACATATCAGCCTTCTCAGGGGACAGGCAAGCCCTTTCCTGGCTGATGGTGTCCCCAGCAGTCGAAAATGTGCGCTCAGCAGGAGTGGACGATGTCTGCACACAGAGGTACCTGCCTGCCAAGTCGGACAACAATGGCAAAGTGTCTCTCACAGTCCACCACCAGGTTGCTGGGTTAACAGAGGTCAGTGTGGATGGCAGTTCTCTGTATCGCTGGATCTCCTCCTGGGCCTTCTCTGTGATGGTCTTTGGTGTCTCCTGCCTGGTTTCCACTGCCATGTCCTCATCAGCAAACAGCTCCCCAAGGGCAGAGAGCCCTGGTTTCCTCTGAAAACGACAACAACAAGAAGGCATCAGGGTAGATGCCAAATTAACTTTGTTCTCATAATGAAATAAGAGGGAAAACAATAACATTGCATGTTTTTATTTTACCTTTGTTGATACTGTAACTGTAGAGTCTTCATCAGATGAGTCTTCGCCACGGTCACCAGCTGTCCCTTCAAGCTCCTGCTCCATCTGCTGGGCCTGGATCGCTACACCTTTATTCTGCATTCAATGGATCATGGGAGTTAGCCTATGTAAAACTTAAAATGGAAGAGGAATAAAATGTTACTAATAACAAACACCTGTTGTGAGATCCTATTTATCAGCTCCTTCTCCAGTCTGGACCACACTTCATCTGTCACTTTAGTCTTGAATCTCGAGTCCAAGGCTGTGCCCTCCTCCAAGAACTGCCTGATGCTCTCATCCTGCAAGACAGAAACAGAGAATAGTATGTCATGTTAGTCATTGCCATGTACGTTGGTCATATCATATTTGGGTATACATGTTTCTAAATAAACTGCAATCCTGTATGATTGTACTGCATACTTGGTATCATTGAGAGAGGTCAGCCCAGATCTTCTCATTGATGGCCTGTGTAAATGAGGAGTCTTCATTGGTAACTGTAAAGTGGTGCTGCAGTTTACCCAGGATGGGCAGAATCTGGCCCAAAGTTGGACTACTTTCAGCAGAGATGCAGAGGGTTGAAGTGTAGAGTATCTTCATAACTCTGACAAACTCTTCCGCTTTTCTGTAGTCATCATCAGTAAGCCTTTCCAGCCTGCAAAAATGTACACAGTTTTGACGACAGCCCAGCATTCCAGTTGGTTCACATTGATGAAATAATGATGTTAGATCAGTGCCCCCCTTATCTATACCTGTCCTTCTCCATTGATTTTTTTAACCGAGGATCCATGGAGGCTGCTTGAAGGGCAGGAAACTGTTCCAGAAATCGCTCCACCATCAAGAACAGGCTGTTCCACCGGTTTCTTACATCCAGAATGACGGCATGTTCTGGAAGACCTATGGAAAGACAATGTACAGTATATGTGGTTGTCTATTTATAGTATTAGTAGTAACAGTTCAATAGCCATCTCATTCACTTTTCTCACTTTTGGACTAAGTTCAGTCAATTCTGACTTCTTACCAAGAAGACGCTGCTTCTCTTTAAGGACAGGCTTAGCCAAGCTGCTTCACTTCATCCACACCACCATGGCCCGGATTCTTCCTGCCCACCTTGCAATGGCAGGTACAGTGTAAAGCTTTTGAGCTGCTATATTCAGCGTGTGGGCAAAGCAGCTAATCTTTCTGATGCTCATCTTTTTAACGGCAACATCCATATTAGCTGCGTTATCAACAGTGATGGCTACAACCTTTTCCTTCACATCAAACTCCTCAAGAATATCACCTATCTCCTCAGCTATCACCTGCCCTGTCTGAGAAGTATACACTGGCCTGGTATGCAGGATTTTCTCCTTCATTTCCCCTTCTCTCACATAGTGGACAGAGACAGTCAAGTAGTGGTCCTGTGCCACACTGGTCCACTCATCCGCGGTTACAGCCACATCCCTGACGTCTTTCAATTCTGTCTTGACCCTTTCCTTCTCGGCTGCATACCAGGCAGGTATGCATGTGTTTGCCAGCATGTCTCTGCTGGGGGGCTGATACCTGGGGTTAAGGGTTCTTATCATCTCCCTAATTGACAAACATTAGACAAAACATCAAAAATAACATAGTTATGTTCTCATTGCTTAAAAACACATCACTTAAAATACATCTAGGCTTAATTTAGATAAAGATAAAGGATTACAGATAAATATAAATGAAGGATTTATTCAACAATATCCTGTACAGCCAACTTACCTAAACCACGGAGTCTCCATTGTAGAAAAAGGCAGCAAACCTTTCACCACAAACTGTATCACTGCCCTGTGGCACTCGGCTTGTTTTTCTTTGGTCATTTTGGCCTTTTCTGCTAGTGTGAATGGATTTACGGTAGCTGCCTGCCTTTTCCTCCTCACAACAGGGACCTGGGCAGAGGCTGTGAAGGTTTATACTGTACGTTAAGTTTTTGAGACTAGGGGGAGGTGAATTTTTTTTAAATAACACTCATGCACGCGTGCACACACGTAGGCAGCCTACCCAATGATGGAGCACATTTTAAAAGCTAGCATTTAGATAACTTTTCACTTGGCTAGTTACATAGCCATTAAACAAAGTTAGGCGCTAATATCTTACTGTACCGTTAGCTATACATAAACTTACAACAACCTAGCTCTTACCATGACAAACAAAGCAGTTCAACGGAATTCACGGAACAACTTACCAGATGAAATATCAGACACGACGCTGTGCTCGGTACTTTCAGATGAATCAGAGTCTGGTGGTAAAACGTCCTGCAGAGAAGTCGGGGGTGGCGAAGGTGCAGTCGAAGTCAAGGGTGTCGAAGGTGCATAAGTTGGTGTGTGAGAGAAGACGGTGCAACTCTCCGCTCTCAGATTTATTCCATGCACCGTCAAATGCTTTAGGAAATTTGAAGTGTTGCCTGACTTGCAGGTGATGCTCTTGTCACATATATTGCACCGCGCAGTATTGTTATCGCTCTTGCTAAAATATAACCAAGCTTTCGACTTTGGCATTTTGTAGGCATTGACGACGCAACAAAGTAGTTCCCCCTACAACATGGGAAACATGCTTTTTCATGCACGCGAACGTTTCAGCCAATCACAGGTGGCATTATCGGGTCATAAGCACGCCAGCACGGATCAGAGCCCACTCCATTTTACACGTGATTAACCTCTGGGAACCGAAATGTGGAACCGAAAGGCGAGGCATGTTTCAATACCCAGAAGAACTGTAACATTTTGGTCGGTGCCATGAAGGAACCGAATTTCGGTGCCCAGCAATACAGAGGAGTCAAGGGGATCTGCCAATATCCCTTCGTTAAATCCAGTGTTGAATAAAAATGAGCAGTGCCTAATCAATCGAGTAACTTGTCAATGCGAGGCATTGGGTACGCGTCAAATTAAGATACCGCATTGACTTTTCTATAGTCCACACAGAACCGGACCGACCCATCAGTCTTGGGGACCAGGACCACTGGGCTGCTCCAGTCACTGTGGGACTCCTCAATTATGCCCATTTTGAACATGGCCTCGAGTTCATCCCGGACCAGTCGAGGCTCATTGGCGCATGCTCGTTGCGGCGACACGGTCAGGTGTACGTCTTGTTTGTAGTATGTCTGCTCATTTTGTTTGACTTAGTTTGTGTTTTAAACCGTGTGAATTGAGTATAACATTCACATTATTTCAAGATGAGGCGAAACATTGAAGTGTTTTAAACCGTGTGAATTGAGTATAAACATTCACATTATTTCAAGATGAGGCGAAACATTGAAGTGTTTCTTCTTTTAGTTTTAATATTGTGCTTCCTGGACTACACGGTGCTGGCGACGGTGCTGGCGACTGGGCTTTCAGAGAGTGTTCAACTTAAAATCACCTACAGTCGAGAGGCCTTGCTAAACATCAGAGAAGCGGTTCCCTCTCTTCCCCGAGATGAACTTATTGGATTACCAACACCATCTTCTCCAGGCAACAAACCAAGGCGAAAACGTGGGCGGAAAGGGGGAGTGCGAGCTCGACTTAAAAGGAGGCCATTCAGGCCACCTTTGCCGACCATTATGTTTGGGAATGTACAAAGCATTCATAATAAAACCGGCGAACTTCGTGCCTGTGCGCAACACCTGGCTGACTACCGGCAATCATGCCTGATTTGTTTATCAGAAACCTGGCTGACTGAGTCGGATCCCGATTCATCCGTTGAACTTGAAGGCTTCACGCTGTTGAGGGCAGACCATGACTCAAACTCCGGGAAGACAAAAGGTGGAGGAGTGTGCGTGTTCATTAATAACAGGTACTGCAACCCAGCGCACATCACCATGAAACATAAACTTTGCACTAAAGATATTGAACTGCTATCGGTAAATCTAAGACCTTACTATATGCCCCGTGAAATACATCAGATTTGCCTTTTTATTGTTTACATTGCACCTTCGGCGGACATTAAGGAAGCTAGCAACATTATACATGAACTAGTGACATTGACCGAAGCAAAAGCGCCCGACGCTGCAAAACTGATACTTGGGGATTTTAATCTTTGTTGTCTGGCGGAGATTCTACCCGCTTACCATCAATACGTGTCATGCCCCACACGGGAGGGGGCGTGCCTAGACCTATGTTATGGCAACCTGGAGAAAGCCTACTACGCGATGGCCCTGCCGGGACTCGGAAAGTCGGACCACAACATGATCCGTCTAACACCAACGTATCAACCTCTGTTGCGCAGAGAGAAAATAAAGAAAAAAGAGGTAAAGTGTTGGACCACTGATGCATGTAATATTTTAAGAGACTGTCTAGACTGCACTGATTGGGAACTTCTGATTGACGCTTCGTCGGACATTAATGATGCCGCGCTGGCAGTTTCGGGATACATTCACTTTTGCGAGGACATTATTGTGCCAAAAAAGATCGTGAAATTTTATCCAAATAATAAACCATGGATTACTCCTGAACTTAAAGAACTATTAAACCATAAAAAGAGGCTGTTCAAATCTGGAGGCTCAAAGGAGGACATTAGATCGGTACAGAAAATATTAAAAAGAAAATACTGGACTGCAAGACTGCTTATAAGAACAAGATTCAGTCATTTTTCAACCATGACGCTAGAAAGGCTTGGCAGGGATTACAAATTATGACTGGATATAAACCTAAAATGCAGAACTTGACTGTTTTAGATGACAATGCTTTTTCAGATGATTTAAACACTTTTTATTGTAGGTTTGACAATGTCGACTACTCAACTCAGCAGGAACTGGCAATGGATGCTGTCAGAACTATGCAATTTTGTGACATACAAATCAGCACTGAGGAGGTTAAAGAACTGTTTTTACGTGTTAATATTAATAAGTCCCAAGGTCCAGATGGTATTAGCTGTAAGTTGCTGCGTACATGTGCCCATTCTCTTGCTTTTCCTTTTCAAATGCTGTTTCAGAAGTCAGTAGAAACAGGATTAATCCCTGCGCAGTGGAAACAGTCTCTGATTGTACCAGTACCTAAGAATAACAGGCCCAAAGAGATGAATGATCTGAGACCTGTTGCATTAACCTCAGTGCCCATGAAATGCTTGGAGAAAATTATATTGAAACATCTGCTTAGTGAGGTAGCACCATCTTTGGACCCTTTCCAGTTTGCATACCAGCCAAGGCGGGGGGTGGAGGATGCACTGCTGACTATGACTAATAGCATATTTGAACATCTAGAGGAGGCTTACAGCTTTGTTAAGATTGTTTTCATTGACTTCAGCAGTGCATTCAACACCATCCAACCCCACCTACTAGTAGACAAACTGATCAAGTTAGGTGTTAACCCAAGGCTTATCACATGGATTAACAACTTTCTGTTAAACCGGACTCAGCAGGTCAGATTTAATCAGGCTATCTCAACAGCTAAGGTCATTAATACTGGGGCTCCCCAGGGATGTGTGTTGTCCCCCATACTCTATACACTTTACACCAACGAGTGTCGTGCTCTTGAGACTACACACTCCTACTTTAAGTATGCAGATGACACTGCCCTGGTGGGGTTCTTAAAAACAGGGGAGGCATCAATGGCCAGCTTTGAAGAGGAAGTAGAGAGCTTTATAAAATGGTGTTCTGACAATTTTCTTAATGTTAATGCAAGCAAAACAAAAGAAATGGTTATCGATTTCAGACGTATTACAGAAGTAGTACCAAATACAGTCGTCAATAATACAGTGATAGATAGAGTTAACACCTACAAATATTTGGGGGTTAAGATTGATGATCAGTTGAGGTTTGACAAATGTGCCGCTGTCAAAGTAAAGAAACTTCAGCAAAGAATGTTTTTTTTAAGGAAATTATGTAGTTTTAATGTTGACACCTGCATTTTAGAGTTATTTTATAAGTCTGTACTTCAGAGTGTCTTGTCCTTTGGCCTGGTCTGTGTCTTTGGTAGTATGTGGAAACAAGATCAGGATAAATTGCAACGTATTATTAAAACAGCTAGTAGGATAATTGGATGCAATCTAACATCAGCTGCTCAGCTGTTTCAAGATATAATATGACATAAGGCTGAAAGTATTATTGGAGATACTACCCACCCTTTACATGATAGATTTCAGTTAAGTAAATGTGGTAAGGGGAGATTACTACAAAGAAAAATAAGAACAACTAGGTTCAGCAGGTCATTTGTCCCCTCTGCAATTAGAATTGTTAATGAAGGCCACAGTTCCTTGCAGAGGACTTGATACTGTGATTTGGTGTGTGTGCGTGTGTGTGTATGTGTGGTATGTAGGGGAATAGAATTAGAGGGGGGTATTTATCTATCTTTTTATTTTTCATTTATTTATCTGTTCTTAAGTTTTATCGACTTTGTCTTACGTCTTGTCTGTATATGTAAGCACCTTGACCACTTGAATTTCCCTTTTGGGATAATAAAGTTTACTTTGACTTTGACCTTTTTTTTGTGTTCGGGCAGGCGGTAAGGGCGGCTGCATGCTACCACCCCCGGGGGCATCTCAATGTGGTGGTGGACTTCCTGTCCTATCAAGGGGGGGGGGGGGGGGGGTGTCTGCTGCAGGCCGGATGCCTCCCTGGCCTGAGTTGGGCGGTGGGGATATGTGGCAGCGGGGGCGTGGCCGAGCATCGGTCTGTGAATGGAGGGAGGACTCAGGGAAGGTGAGTGGTCATATCGCTACACCTGTTGTCAATTAACGTGTGTTTGTGTGTCTCTTACAGTGACGGCGCCCTATAAATGGAGAGAGAGGAGGGGAGATTGGCACCGAGAACTTGATAATAGTCTGTGTGTATGAATGTGTGTTTGAGTGTTTGTGCTGGAAAGCAGAAATAAAAAAAAAATAACTCGGAAGCAAACAACCGCCTGCCGTACTTCTGTGCTCCACCCACATCCTGAAATTGTCTACAGTGGTGCTGAAACCCGGGAGTGCAGAAGGGAACAGCCCCATGGAGTCCTTGCCATTCAAAGACCTTATCCATGCCCTCGCCACAGCACAGCAGGACCAGCATCAAGCGCTGATCACCCTCTGAAAGGAGCAAGAACAACGGTTCAAAGCCTTGGTGCTGGCCCAACAAGAAGACCACCAGGCGTTCCGACACCTGCTCACGTCAGTGGGGTCCATGACCGCCACCGGAGCGGATCCTCCCTACCTCACCCTAACAAAGATGGGTCTGCATGACGATCCGGAAGCCTTCCTCACACTCTTTGAGCAAGCAGCTGAGGTGTGGGGTTGGCCGGTCGAACAGCACGCAGCACGCCTCCTCCCCCTGCTGACGGACGAGGCTCAGCTTGCCGCGCTGCAGCTCCCTGCCAACAGCTGGCTCACGTACATGGACCTCCAAAGAGCCATCCTCCAGCATGTCGGCTGCTCCCCAGAACAACAGCAGCAGTGCTTCCGCTCGCTGTGCTTGGAGGAGGTCAACCGGCCATTCTCGTTTGGGCAACAACTCCAGGATGCCTGCTGGCGGTGGCTGAGGGCAGACGACTGCGATGCCGAAGGAGTTATCAACCTGGTGACACTGGAACAATTCATCGCACGACTTCTGGAAGGAATGGCAGGGTGCGTCTAGTGTCATTGCCTGGCATCGCTGGATCAAGCTATCAAGCTGGCAGAGGACCACATGGCGGTAGTTCCGATGGCAGGAAGACATGTTTCCTCATCTCCTCTTTCCTCTCTCTCTCTCCATCTCCTTCTGCTTCCCGTCCTCGCCCCGTTCCCCCACCGTGGAGGCAGGGGCCGGCTCCCCCCCAGCCGGCCGGACGCACCCGTGGTGTCCTCCCATTTTCCCCTTCCTTGTCTGTGTCTTCTCCCCCCCAGGTGAGTGATGTCTGTAACACCGGTGCAGAGAGAGAGCCTGGGCCGGTGTGCTGGTGCTACAGGGTTCCAGGACATCTCCAAAATCAGTGCTCCGCGATGGAGGTGGGCACAGTGGTCCGGGTCCCCGATGCGCCGGAAACCGTCCTCGATCAGGCCGGAGCGTATCGTATACTGGTAAGTGTCCAAGGGGATACGTACCAGGCTTTGGTGGATTCCGGCTGTAACCAGACCTCAATCCACCAAAGCCTGGTGCAAGGTGAGGCATTGGGGAGAGCATGAGTGGTGAAGGTGTTGTGTGTGTGCACGGGGATGTTCACAACTACCCTTTAGTGTCGGTCCACATTCTATTTCGGGGTGAAAAGCATAGTGTAAAGGCAACGGTTAACCCTCGTCTCACCCACTCTCTGATTTTGGGGACTGATTGGCCAGGTTTTAAGGAGTTAATGACACACATAGTAAGGAGTGGGTCCTGCAGTAATCCGTCTGGGGAAGACCCCGGACTAGTGTTGGCGGGAGAAGCTGTCACAGAGCCATATACGTCAGCACCGCGTCAGGACGATACGCGGAGTGAGGAGCAGCCCGCCCCTCCTCCCTCTCTCGGGGATTCCCTTGGGGATTTCCCGTTAGAGCAGTCATGAGACGGGACTCTGCGGCATGCATTTGACCAAGTGAGAGTAATCGATGGTCAAATTCTCCAGCCAAATGCGACGCCGGCCTTCCCCAACTTTTCTATTATTAAGGATAGGTTATACCGAGTGACGCAGGACACTCAAACTGGCGAAAAGATAACACAGTTATTAATCCCAAAGAGCCATCGGGAACTCATATTCCAGGTGGCTCACTTTAATCCCATGGCCGGACACTTAGGGCAGGATAAAACACTAGCCCGATTAATGGCCCGGTTCTATTGGCCAGGGATTCGCGGGGATGTGCGTCGGTGGTGTGCAGCGTGCCACGAATGCCAATTAGTAAATCCCACGGCCACTCCAAAAGTGCCTTTGTGCCCTCTCCCTTTAATTGAGACCCCTTTTGAAAGAATTGGGATGGATCTCGTCAGGCCATTAGATCGGTCAGCACGGGGATATCGCTTTATTTTAGTTCTGGTGGACTATGCCCGGAAGCAGTGCCTCTCCGCAATATTTCAGCACGCAGTATTGTGGAGGCACTCTTCCACTTTATCTCCCGGGTTTTGGCACCACTGTAGACAATTTCCGGATGTGGGTTGAGCACAGAAGTACAGCAGGTGGTTGTTTGCCTCTGAGTTATTTTTTTTTATTTCTGCTTTCCAGCTCAAACACACACTCATACACACAGACTATTATCAGGTTCTCCGCACCGATCTCCCCTCCTCTCTCTCCATTTATAGGGTGCCGTCACCGTAAGAGAAACACAAACACACGTTAATTGACAACAGGTGTAGCGATACGACCACTCACCTTCCCTGACTCCGCCCTCCATTCACAGACCGACGCTCGGCCACGCCCCTGCCACCACACATGCCATATACCATGCCAGACCATATACCATGCCAGACCATATACCATGCCATATACTATGCCAGACCATACACCATGCCAGACCATATACCATGCCATATACCATGCCAGACCATATACCATGCCATATACTATGCCAGACCATATACAGTACCATGCCATACACCATGCCAGACCATACATCCTGCCATGCCATGCCATACCATATACTATACAATATAGTATGCCAAATGTCATGTCAACTATAGCAAATGTCCGTACCATATACCATGCCAACATAATAAGCAACACATATTCTTTGACATTCATTTGGCAAATATACTATGTGCTATTGGTACTAGACCTGTTGGCAGGCCCATATTACACTTCAAAGACATCTGTAAATATGACATGAAGGCATGCAACATGAACCCAGACTCTTGGGAATCTCTAGTACAAGACTGCAGCAAATGGAGGTGAGCTGTCAAAGAGGGTATGTTGGTAAGTGACCAAAAGAGAAGCTAGCAGTAAGAAGAGAAGAGAGAGCATAGACAGCAAAAAACAGCTGTACCACCACCTTAGTCAAATGTGACTTTTTTTTCTAACAAGTGCAAGAGAGTCTGTCGCTCAAGGATTGGAATGCGCTGTCATAGCAGGTGCTGCAGCTCTACACAAGACTGAATTCATGGTGCAAAATCCATTGTCTTGCGAGACGGAAGGATGCCAATAATACTATGCCATACCATATACCATGCCATACAATTTACTGTACCATGTCACACCATGTGCCATACCATACACCATCATAATATAATAAGCAACATAATAAGCAACACGTATTCTTTGACATTCATCACACATTGTTAAAAACAAATGCTGAAAAATAGAGTATGTTGTTTTTTTCTTAGAATAGAATAGACTTTGTCATTGCACAATTGTACAATGAAATTGCTGCTCCCATGTCCGTGAATAAAATAAATAAACTTAAAAATAAATTGTAAAAAATATAAAGATATAAAAGATATATACATAAAAAACATTTGCCTATACAAATGTGTTCTTCATTAAATATGTAACATTAAAAGCGGCATGAAGTATAGATTAAATATTGCACAGATCATTATTGCACTTGAGTATTACACTTGAGGATAAAACAAGGCATTATTGCACTTGAGGATAAAACAGAATGTTCCATTTCAATTTGGGCAGTGTTTTTTCTTGTTCAGTTCTATTATGGCTCTTCTGAAGAAACTATTCCTGAATCTGGAGGTGCGAGCTTTGAGTGCTCTGTAGCACCTTCCGGAAGGTAACGGAGAGAAGAGGTAGTGGCAGGAGTGCGTCACATTTTCCATGATGGTGTGAGCTGTGCGGAGACAGCGGGTCTTGAAGATGTCCTCAAGAGAGGGCAGGGTGAGACCAATGATCTTTCCTGCAGTTTTAATGACTCTCTGAAGACTCTCACGGTCTGCCTCTGTGCAGTTCCCATACCAAGCCGTAAGACAGTATGTGAGGACACTCTCAATGGAACAGTGGTAAAAGGTACTGAGAAGCTCTGCAGGCAGTTTGTTCTTCTTCAGTGACTGTAAAAAGTAGAGCCTTCATTGAGCTTTTTTGACCAGAGCAGAAGAGTCGATTGATCATGTGAGGTCCTCACTGATGTAGGTGCCTAGAAACTTAAAGCTGGTGACTCTCTCCACATCCTCTCTCTTGATGGTTATAGGGACATAGTCCCTTTGGTGTTTCCTGAAGTCAATAATGAGTTCTTTTGTTTCTTTGATGTTCAATGTGAGAATGTTTTCCATGCACCAGTCTATTAACCTGTCTATCTCCTCTCTGTATGGTGTTTCATTGTTGTCAGAGATCAGTCCCATCACTGTGGTATCATCAGCAAATTTGATTATTTTATTTGTGGAGTAACTAGGGGTGCAATCGAATGTGTAGAGTGAATATAGCATGGGGCTTCTGTTACTAAATGAAATTTTCAGCTGTATATTTTGTTCTAATGGCCTTAGAATTTGTTAGCAATAAAAAAATCCCACTGGACTGGTTTAAACAACATTATTAATTTTATATTAATTGAAAGTATAGTGTGCTGCATGGACTACGTCTCTGTGTTTTAAACACAGATGTGTTCAATTATTATTTTTTTTAATTAGAGTGAAAACAAATTTCCTAAAATGACATCAGCTTTTTCTCAAAACACACAAACACCAATCAAATGTGCACTATATTGCCAAAAGTATAGACACCTGACCATCATGACCAGATGTGCCTACTGAAAGAAAGAAAGAAAGAAAGAAAGAAAGCAGAACTTTATTCATCACACACTTGTGAAATTTTCTCTCTGCATTTAATCCATCTGAAGCAGTGAACACACACATGCAGAGCACACACACATACCCAGAGCAGTGGGCAGCCATGCTAACAGCGCCCAGGGAGCAGTTGGGAGCTAGGTGCCTCGCTCAAGGGCACCCCAGCCCAAGACCATCCCACATCAACCTAACCGCATGTCTTTGGACTGTGGGGGAAACCCACGCAGACACGGGGAGAACATGCAAATTCCACACAGAAAGGCCCTCACCAGCCGCTGGGCTCGAACCCAGAACCTTCTTGCTGTGAGGCGACCGTGCTAACCACTACACCACCGTGCTGCCCTGAACATCCCATTCCAAAACCATAGGCATTAATATGGAGCTGGTCCTCCCTTTGCTGTTCTAATGACCTCTACTCTTCTGTGAAGGCTTTCCACTAGAGTTTGGAGCATGGCTGTGGGGATTTCTACCCATTCAGCCAGAAGAGTTGGTGAGTTAGTAAGGCAAGGCACTGAAGTTAGGTAAGGAGGCCTGTGAACCGTTAACTAGATGCTATGAAACTAAAATAAAAATATACAACTAAACTGATAAATAACTGTACAAGGTGAAATCAGTTTAGAAAAGCATGAAAGACTGGAAGAAAGAAATAAACAAAGAAAAAAACTCCAATTATATTTTGGGAAAAATAATTCATTCAAGCACAGTTCTATAGACAGAACCCCCCCCCCCCCATCAGAGACAGGGAATAAGTGTCTATCCATTGCACCTCAGCATCCTGTCTATAGCAGTATCCTGCCTTTCAGTTATGTACAACCCCGATTCCAAAAAAGTTGGGACAAAGTACAAATTGTAAATAAAAACGGAATGCAATGATGTGGAAGTTTCAAAATTCCATATTTTATTCAGAATAGAACATAGATGACATGTCAAATGTTTAAACTGAGAAAATGCATCATTTAAAGAGAAAAATTAGGTGATTTTAAATTTCATGACAACAACACATCTCAAAAAAGTTGGGACAAGGCTATGTTTACCACTGTGAGACATTCCCTTTTCTCTTTACAACAGTCTGTAAACGTCTGGGGACTGAGGAGACAAGTTGCTCAAGTTTAGGGATAGGAATGTTAACCCATTCTTGTCTAATGTAGGATTCTATTTGCTCAACTCTCTTAGGTCTTTTTTGTCGTATCTTCCGTTTTATGATGCGCCAAATGTTTTCTATGGGTGAAAGATCTGTACTGCAGGCTGGCCAGTTCAGTACCCGGACCCTTCTTGTATGCAGCCATGATGCTGCAATTGATGCAGTATATGGTTTGGCATTGTCATGCTGGAAAATGCAAAGTCTTCCCTGAAAGAGACGTCATCTGGATGGGAGCATATGTTGCTCTAGAACCTGGATATACCTTTCAGCATTGATGGTGTCTTTCCAGATGTGCAAGCTGCCCATGCCACACACACTAATGCAACCCCATACCATCAGAGATGCAGGCTTCTGAACTGAGCGCTGATAACAACTTGGGTCGTCCTTCTCCTCTTTAGTCCGAATGACATGGCGTCCCTGATTTCCATAAAGAACTTCAAATTTTGATTCGTCTGACCACAGAACAGTTTTTCACTTTGCCACAGTCCATTTTAAATGAGCCTTGGTCCAGAGAAGACGTCTGCGCTTCTGGATCATGTTTAGATACGGCTTTTTCTTTGAACTATAGAGTTTTAGCTGGCAACGGTGGATGGCACGGTGAATTGTGTTCACAGATAATGTTCTCTGGAAATATTCCTGAGCCCATTTTGTGATTTCTAATACAGAAGCATGCCTGTATGTGATGCAGTGCCGTCTAAGGGCCCGAAGATCATGGGCACCCAGTATGGTTTTCCAGCCTTGACCCCTACGCACAGAGATTCTTCCAGATTCTCTGAATCTTTTGATGATATTATACACTGTAGATGATATGTTCAAACTCTTTGCAATTTTACACTGTCGAACTCCTTTCTGATATTGCTCCACTATTTGTCGGTGCAGAATTAGGGGGATTGGTGATCCTCTTCCCATCTTTACTTCTGAGAGCCGCTGCCACTCCAAGATGCTCTTTTTATACCCAGTCATGTTAATGACCTATTGCCAATTGACCTAATGAGTTGCAATTTGGTCCTCCAGCTGTTCCTTTTTTGTACCTTTAACTTTTCCAGCCTCTTATTGCCCCTGTCCCAACTTTTTTGAGATGTGTTGCTGTCATGAAATTTCAAATGAGCCAATATTTGGCATGAAATTTCAAAATGTCTCACTTTCGACATTTGATATGTTGTCTATGTTCTATTGTGAATACAATATCAGTTTTTGAGATTTGTAAATTATTGCATTCCATTTTTATTTACAATTTGTACTTTGTCCCAACTTTTTTGGAATCAGGGTTGTAAAAACAGAGTATAGTTGGCTTTAAGAAAGTATTCAAACTTTTTCTGTACCCACATACATCAATGTAGTGACATAAGGCAAGAGCAAACAGACACAGAGACAAACATAGAGTCTTCTCCATACTTCCTCCTCAGAGTCAGTAGAAACAACTCCATATAAAGTTAAACGTATCTACGTAAGAAAATACTATAAAGTGCAGTAAACAGTAATACATTTAAAAAAGTCAATATTTTGTGTGACAACCCTTTTATGTTATGAATATGCTTATTTGTTTGAAAGGTGGTCTGTTATGTAATATCATGCTTTCTTTACTGACATGCAACCGTTTTTCTGTAATATTTAAATTTTTTAAAAAGTAATCTTTGGAAATCTAAAATGTTTTTGAACTGACTCAATAATGTAGAAGTCATAAAATAAACATCTATAACAAAATTTGTCCTAAAAAACAGGATGCCGAGGACTTTTGCACAGTTCTATACATGTATTTGTTTTTGGAAAAATCTTGTACGCATATGTATATTTATTTGAGTCATGGTTTTTTAGACTCATATATTTAGTATTTTCCGGTTTATCCTTCTGGGTGTCTAGCCCACAAAGGATTAATGTACATTATTAGAGATTAGTTGATAAGTTGAATCTTGTGTGGTGAATGTGATTGTTCATAAAGAAGGGGGGGGGGAATAAAAGAATAAGATGGCTTTCCAGTAAAAGTTAACTAAGAAACCATGTAGAAAGAGCCCCTCAGACAGCTGTTTGTTCATGTAGTGAGATTTTAAATAATTTTCAAGTTCCTCCCTTCAGAGTTCACACCCTGTGCATCTGCAAAATATGAAAATCTGCCAAGTCTGAAGAAGCTGTACCTTTGATGCATTAATGAGGTTTGTGTTTATTATAGTCAGCTTATGCAGGATATAAATCTCTGGCACTGAGAACACATTGACAGAGAATAGAGTAGTAAAAGAAATTAGGGAGTGGTAAAAGATGGATAATTATTTTTCTTCTTATTGATTACTGGCATAAAAGATAAGACCATTATACAGTACATTTGGTTTTAAAAAAGGATAGTGAAGGAATGTTTTCTCAGATTAATTTTCAGTTGGCATATGGATCCATTCATGCCTGACATATTCTAACAGCTTTCTAACACAGTTGTTTGATGTGATTCACACAGACATCACATGTACCATTGCTAATTCTTTACTGATGTGGCTCTTTATTAAAGGAACAGGATCTTTTTACAGCAAATATATTTTATACATGAGTCACATTAAACACATGTACACATACTGAGACTCGCACTGTAAGCCGGGACGAACACAGACACAAAACCCAATCCTTAGTGCAAACAGTCAGTGGATTTTAATGAAAAAAAAAAAAAACAGTGAAGGGGAAGTGTAGTGTGAGAGCAGTGCAGTCCGTGCACCAGGTGATACGCTGGCAAGGAGGCAGTGCTGGCAGAAGTTCAGGATCTCAGTATTCATCCCTAGCTAGATGAAGTGGTCCTTGCCTTTCTCCAGGGTACTCTGGCCTGCCAGATGGCTCCCTAGGGGGTTGGAGTGGGCAAAGTGCATTATGATGTCCAGTTTGGAGTGGGGGACTACCAGCAAGTCCACTTCTTGGCCCCAGAGCAAGGTATGCTGATATATAGACTCCTTGCGCATGACATTATGCATCACGTTATAATTTCACTTGGGGGTCAAACAGACTGTCTTTCATGGAAGCAAGGCTTAATCTGTCTTCAATATGGTTTATTTTTGCATCATTTTTGGTTGTTCAAATAGTTCAAATAGAGAAATGGATAAAAGGTATTACTGTCTCCCTGCTATCAAGAAAAAATATTAACAAAGAGAAGCAAATGCTTCAAGAACAACAAAGAAATGAGTGGTTAAAGAGAATATGATGAGAGGAGCTAAGCCTGAAAACTCCAGAGAAATTGTATTTAAAATATATTTTAAAGAAAATAGAAAGTTGTAAGTGAGTATGGAAGGGTTTGCTTAAGAATCTCGTTTTATTTCTGCTCACATTCGAGTTAGCTTCTTCATGAAAGTGTTCAAACAAAAATTATTTTCTTACAGATGAACCAACTTCCTTATTTGACATGGAAAACCCAGATTGGGCACCAAACAAACAACGCAGACATAATTCAGTAAAAAATCCAACAAGGAGCAACATGCGTGATATATCCTTAAAGAACAGAAAAGATTAAGAGCAGAGAGCACTGGAGCTTTGCTTCTGTTATCTGAGGAACCCAGTCCTGTGCAAAATGTCACCATGGAGCCAGAGTGTAGTAATGAACCTACAGTTCGAGAGTGTTCTACACACACTGAGTGAACTTTACAACAGCTGCATGCATGTGAAATGGAAATAAATTGACTCAGGCAGGAAAACTATTTTGGATAAAATCATTACTGTCCGTTACACACTTATCAACCTGTGTGACTCAGTTGTGCCTTTTGAATAGAGAATAAATGAAGAGGGAACTGAACATTAACCGTTTACTGAAATTATTATTACAAGGGTGATTATAGTTACTATATGACTATAGCTACAACTGGAATGTGCTGATTCTATTGGCGTTTATAATTATTGTATCATCCACTATTAGATCAAGTTAAAATAAAATCTTAAAATATTGTTTGAAAGTCTAGAGCAAGATATTTAGTTATTTTACGAATAATAACTTTTCAGATACTGTTTTAACAATAATAAGTATCACTGTATAAATGATAGAGTGCAAGTAGCTCTGTAACTATAAGTCTTTGGGGTTCTTGAGACACAGAGGGCTGGGAATACCATCTAGCCCACAGTTCAGGTAGGAGTCCTTTGAGAGTAAATGCTCTGGCTTTCGCAACATTCTGTTCCCAAAAGCTGATGTAGGGAAAAAGTTTTTATGCAAAGAAGGTTTTCTTGCTTTTGTAGTTTTTTAAAACTGTTCTTCTGTGTTGGGATTCTTTGAGAAAAAGAAGGTATATTCCAACATGTAGCTAACACTAATGCTAGGCCACAAATCTGCACCGTCACTCCAGTCGTTTCGAGGAATTTTGTATGGATCATAACTGCTAATAAACTCTAATTTCCACATATATCTATCCTTCGCTTCTTGCTGACTAGGATTATCCAGGTAATCTGGTAGTGGAGCAATTTTTTTAACTGTAGTTTTCTTCAGACAACAACAATAAATGTCGGACATCTTCACTTGGCTTCAGTATGTGAACAGTATGTAAACAAAGTTTGCTTGTTCCCCAGGTCTAGGGTAGTGACAGTTGCTAATGTAAATGTGACATCAGTGCAAGGGGTCTATAGCAGGCCCTGGTGGACCAGGAAGTAGGTGTGGGGAAGGGGCTGCCCCGGCTGTTGATCCTTTCCTTCTACCATGTGTACCTGACCCCAACAGTTCTTTAGCTGCTCATCCTATTTCTGTTCCCTCCTGAAGTTCCCTTTGCATGTCACCTGCTTAAACACACACAAGAGTGGGTTAGAGGTGGTGTGTGACTCACCTTCTGCAGTGCAGGCTTCAGTGTTCTCGTGCTCCCCAGCCAGGTACACATCTGGGAGAGGGAGGGTGTAGTCCACTGGCCTCCATGGGGTATATTGTCAACTCATCCTCTGGGTGGTGGGCAACTACTGTATGAAACTGGGCCAGTCTCGACCTAGGAGGAGAGGGACAGGGAGGTCAGGAACCACACCAACAGTTAATTTCCACTCACCTCTCTTGTTCCTGATCTTGACATGGGCGGTGGCCACCTTTCGTGCATCCCCATGCACACAAGTAACCCTGATAATACTGCAGCACCCTGCAGCCACAGGCAGGATGAAGGGCCGAGGCAAGGTGATGGTGCTGCTGGAGTCGAGGAGGGGTTCCATTGGTTGGTCTGCCACCCACACAGGAGTGCTCAGGAGACGTGGGCTGGTGGGTGAGTGGACGTCGCAGTTAGCTTGTCATGGTTTCCAGGCTGGAGCTGAGAGGGGTTGCTTGGGTGCAGTGGGCATGGGCTCATCGAGGGGCTCTGGAGAGGGAGTGGGGCAGGGCAGGAGCCTTCAGGCCCTGGTGTTGGGCCAGGAAGTCAGGGCAGATGTTCCTACAACCCCCTTCCTCATTGTCACAGTTTTCTTGTGGGTCTGGGGAGCCTTCATGCCAATGACCATATGCTCTTTGGGGGAAGGGCCCAGAGGCACTGGTCCATAGTGACCCACTCTACACCTTGCACCTCTGAGCATCACTCAAGCTGCAGCCAGCACTTGGAGGTCCTCACCAGTTCATCCATTTAGCTGTGGGGGTTGACACTTACCCAATAGGCCCAGCAGTGGAACTGCATCGCGGCCTGGCAGATAGAGAAACCACAGTGCCCCAAGATCTGTTCCTTCAGAACACTGTAATCCTCTGCCGAGGCCAGCAGGAGGCTGAAGTAGGCCAGCTGGGCTTCTCTCATGAGGAGGGGAGCCAGAGCTTGGGTCCATTCTTCTTCTGGCCAGCCCTCCCTATAAGCTGTCTGCTCAAATGTGTACAGGAAAGCATCTACATTGTCTGCTGGTGTGAGTTTGGGGAGCAGATGGAGACCCTCCTGGTGGAGGTCTGGGAGGTGGCCCAGGAGGGGGGAGACTCTGTGGCAGTGAGAGCTGCAGCACCTTTTTATACTCCCCTGGCTGCTTGAGGAGGGTGAATTAAAGCACTGATTATGTCGCTCCAGGCATGTGTGATCAGCGGGTCCTGCCCCCAGCCACGCTGTTCCTCTCTGTCCAAAGCAATGGTGCTATAGCACTCCCATTTCTTCAGCACTGTGGGAGTGGTTGGGCAAGGAGCAGTGCGCTGCTTTGATGGTGGTTTTTTTGTAGCCGCCATCACAACACAACACACTTCCAGGCATGTTGCTCCAGCAATTTAGTGAGATACAGTAAGCCTTCTTGCCAGATGGTGTATTTTGTTTTTAAATGGAACCCAATCAGACCAAACATACTCTACTAGTATTTCTGGACAAAGCTGAAACAATTGTGCCTCACTGAAATGGACTTTGTTCTTTGCAGCTGCCATGATTGAGTCCTCTGGAGTATTCCAGGCTCCATCTTTGCTCCTGGTGTTACTCAAAGGCTGCATGAAGTCTAACTATTATTTATGTCAGACAAGAGGGCATTTAAACATTCTAAGGGTGAAGGGCAAGGGCTCATACCCCCTGGTGCCTATCTGTACATACTACATCTGGAATTACAAAACATTTATGGTCTGCACATTCTCTGAGCACCCGACCAGGAATATTATCAGGGCCCAGGGCTACCGTATGTTGACTCTCCTCAGAGTCCTCCACACCTCAGCTGTATGAGGATAAGGATGTATAAGGACAGAGTGCCTTTTCATCCTGATGGGGAACATCTTTCACCTCAGGAGTGCTATTTAGTGCCTAAACCTCCCAAAGAAGTTATTGAATTCATTGAGGAAGTCTGTGTCATCATCACACTTGGGAGGGGCCATCCTGTAGTTTGTGATAGCCCGTATGCCTTGCCACATATCCCTGGTGTTAGTGGCATCATGGAAAAAGTCCCGGATTTTTTGACTGTGAGCACGCTTTGCTAGTCTGATGGCACAGTTCAAGTTGGCTCTCGCTGTTCTCAGTGCCTTCTTGTCGCCAGATTTGAAGGCTAAGTTCCGTACCTTTAGCATTTTGCGTACTTCATAAGTCATCCAGGGTTTTTGGTTGGCCTGTGTGGTGATGCTCTTTATGTCACTGACGTCATCCATGCATTTGTTGATGTCGGCTGACACAGACATGGCATACTCATCTATGTTGGTATGATCATTATAAGTGGCAGCTGCCTTGAACATGTCCTAGTCAGTGCACTCAAAACAGTCCTGTATTACCTCCATAGCCCCCTCAGGCCACACCCTCACCTGCCTCACTGTAGGTTTTCCTCTGATCAGCAGGGGCTTACACTGTGTGCACAATTATTAGGCAAGTTGTATTCCTGATGATTAATTTTATCGTTGAACAAATACAGTGCTCTCAGTCAATCCAAATTGTTAATAAACCTAAAACCAGAATGATTAACAAAGGAAAGGGGAGTTTAGGCCTTCTCAGGGGAATATATAAGTGTGCAGAATTATTAGGCAACATTTAGTGTGCAGAATTATTATGCAACTAAATGAAAAGCTTAAAGTTTCCCATCTCACTTGTTTATTTTAATTTTCAGTGTAACAAATAAACAACTCAGAATTAACAAATAAACACTTCTAGCATTTCAAAAATATTCAGTGACCAATATAGCCACCCTTCTTTTCAATAACTGCCATGAGCCTTCCATCCAGTCTGTTAGTTTTTTGATTTGTTGACGATCAACTTTTTGTGCAGGAGCAACCATGGCCTCCCAAATGCTATTCAGAGTGGTGTATTGTCTTCCCTCGCTGTAAATCTCATGCTTAAGAAGGGGCCACAAGTACTCAATAGGGTTTAAGTCAGGTGAGGAAGGGGGCCATGTCATTACTTTGTCATCTTTAAGGCCTTTGTGGGCTAGCCAAGCAGTGGAGTACTTGGGTGCATGTGATGGTGCATTGTTCTGCATAACAATCATGGCCTTCTTGAATGATGCAGACTTCTTCCCATACCACTGCTTGAAGAATGTATCTTTTAGAAACTGGCAGTAGGTTTGGAAGTTGATGTTAAGTCCATCTTCAACCTGAAATGGTCAAACTAGCTCATCCTTAATAATAGCAGCCCATGCCATTACCCCTCCACCACCTTGCTGGTGTCTGAGTCAAAGTGCCCTGTGTCCATTAGTTATCCAGCTATGGGCCCATCCATCTGGTCTATCCAGAGTCACTCTCATTTCATCCGTCCATAAAACCTTTGGAAAATCTGTCTTCAGATATTTCTTGGCCCAATCTTGACATTTCAACTTGTGAGTCTTGTTTAGTGGTGGCCGTGTTTCAGCCTTCCTTACCTTGGCCATGTCTCTGAGCACCGAACACCTTGTCCTTCTGGACACTCCAGGTCGGTTGCAGTTCTAGAATATTGTGGCACTGGAGGATAATGGGTCCCTGGTAGCTTCATGTTTAATCCTTCTCAAGTCTTTTGCGGTTAATTTGTGTCTTTTCTTCTCCACACATTTTTTGCGACCCTGTTGACTATTTGCAACAAAACGTTTGATTGTTCTGTGCTCACATTTCTATAGCTTAGCTATTTCAAGAGTGCTGCATCCCTCTGATAGGCATTTTACAATTTTTGTCTTTTCAGTGTCTGTTAAATCTCTTTTTTGGCCCATTTTGCCTGAGATAAAGAAGCTGCCTAATAATTATGCACACCTTAATATAGGGTATTAATGACTTTAGGTCACACCCTCCCTCATTACACAAATAATGCTTAAATCCAATTAGCATTCAAGTGTATCTAGCTTGCGGTTGGAAAACATGCATAGAAATAATGGTAGGGTCAGAGTACTCACTTGCCTAATAATTGTGCACACAGTGTATATGCAGGGATTAGCATAATGGATAAATGGTCAGAAGAGCCAAGGTGGGGGCGGGGGGCTGCTCTGAATGCATCCTTCATGTTGGTGTAGGCCATGTCTAATGTGTTCGCTCCCCTGGTTGCACAATCCACATGCTGGTGAAAATGAAGGAGAACTGTCTTCTTGTTGGCCTGGTTAAAATCCCCAGCCACAATGAACAAGCCCTCAAGGCCAATTTATGCTGACAACCCAGTCCTCGCAGATAGCGTCGCAGACAGTGTCTGCGTAGCCCCCCCACCTTCGCAGATGCTCTGCGTGCACCTCCCAAAAATTGTGACCACCGCAGAAGCCTCGCAGACAGCGTCGCAGACAAGAGGGCTCTGATTGGTCCACTCTACATCCGCTGTACACGCACTTCCGCTTCCCTACTTTCCTGGTTTGTTTTGTTTTCACGACCGGCATTTTTAAAAACACGAGCGAAGATGGAGCAGCATGAAGAGCGGTTGATTGAGGAAGTACGTACATCTATACGACTCCAGTTCTAGTCATTATAAAAAAAAAGTTCTAGTCATTATAAGTAACCGGAGGATAAACACTCCACTAACCACACCCACCAACTACTCCTAGCGACTTCGCGCCCCCTTGCATTGTGCCGGTGAATAACATCGCGCATGCCTATTACTCCCCGCTCAATGATAAATTACAACTGTCTGCGAAAAGCTATCTGCGAAAGCCTTGTCGCAAGAGCATGCAGAGGCCTTCAGTGTGACCGAATTGCAACTCACTGATAGTCCGGTAGAGAACACTCATAGCCTCCTTTGTGTTAGAGCTAGGGGAAACATACACAGCAGTGATGGAAACTAAAGTAAACTCCCTGGGCAGATAGAATGGTCTACAGTTTACAGTCAAAAGCTCAATGTCTGGTGAGCAATGGCTTGAGACAAACCTAGCATTTTTACACCAATTATTATTGATATAGGGCGGCATGGTGGTGTAGTGGTTAGCGCTGTCGCCTCACAGCAAGAAGGTCCAGGTTCAAGCCCCGTGGCCAGCGAGGGCCTTTCTGTGTGGAGTTTGCATGTTCTCCCCATGTCCATGTGGGTTTCCTCCGGGTGCTCCGGTTTCCCCCACAGTCCAAAGACATGCAGGTTAGGTTAACTGGTGACCCTAAATTGACTGTAGGTGTGAATGTGAGTGTGAATGGTTGTCTGTGTCTATGTGTCAGCTCTGTGATGACCTGGCGACTTGTCCAGGGTGTGACTTGTCCAGGGTGTACCCCGCCTTTCGCCCGTAGTCAGCTGGGATAGGCTCCAGCTTGCCTGCGACCCTGTAGAACAGGATAAAGCGGCTAGAGATAATGAGATGAGATACACAAACCACCCCCTCGGGATTTACTGCTTAGTGCGCAGTTCCTATCGGCACAAAATGTAGCTAGCCCCTCGATCCTGACAACATTGTCAAAGGTGGGATATCATTCTCACATGTAAATCTAACAAGCATTACACAGACAAAAGCTTCAAGAGGTCAGGTTCTGGCAAAGTCCTCATTTCACTGGTCTGCTTAGGATATTCACATGAATGAATCCAGTAGCATACTGACTAGAATGACTAGCTTCATATAGAATTGCAGCCACATACAATATATCCTTACTAAAGCCTTATGTCTCATCTGATCCCTCCCAGGTACCTGTGGCTGACCCACCAAACCCACTGGAAGTTGATGGAGCACCAGCCTATAGTGTCAAAGAGCTCCTTGATTCCAAGAATGGGGAACACCATACTATACCACATGGACTTGGAGGAGTATGGGCCAGAGGAACACAGAGACTGTTCCCTCTGGGGGCATATATAGATTAGGGTGGCCAGACGTCCCCGTTTTCTGGGGACAGTCCCCAATTTTGGTGGCCTGTCCCTGGCTGGAGCTGTCCCTGGAAATGTCCCCATTTTTAACAATGACCAACAGACCCCCCCAAAAAAACAGACAGAAAAAAAACAGACCGAAACATCTACCAGATTTCAGCAGATGCCTCGAGTATTGTTTTGTGGATCACTTTAAGACAGGCTCAGGCCAATAGCAGAGACGTTCTAAAACAGTGTTTCTCAACCACTGGGCCACAAACCGCCATCTAGTGGGTCACAAATTTTTTTCAAGTTTGAACTAAATAGGTCAGGATGTCGTAGGGTCCCAAATCTAGTAGCTGGTTTGCTGAACACTTCAAGTGGAATAAATACATTTGTGGGTAAATTAAGAAGAGCAAGCTTTTATTTTTTTTCACATTCCTCTACATTTAACCCGCGTGTGCACATGCGCACACACACACACACACACACACACACACACACACACACACACACACACACACAGAGCGCGCACGCGCGCACACACACACACACAGCACACATGCAGTGGGCAGAATAAATAAATACATTTGTGGGTAAATGATATGGATCTGTGATGCCTGCTGGAAGGGAAGAGCAGGGAGGATTGAGAATCGAGTGGCTGTGGTTTGTTTACACCCAATACTAAAACTTGTAGTGTCCTAGTAATCATCGCAAAGATGCATACATAAAGCCCAGAAATGCTACTTACTCGGGCATAAATGATACAGGATTTATCTTATAGTGTCTTGAGCCCCAGCTCTTTAACCCAGCTACATATAAAAAGTTGTACTCCTCCATGCTCTTAAAAGTTTTCATGTGTGTGTCCGTGTAGAACAATGTCTGCAGCACCAGGTAATTTGAGATGTCGGGGAACTCAACAGATGGATAATTTTCTAACTCATAATGAATGAACGAATAACTTCATTAAAAAACAAGCAGACCCCAAGCAGATCTGGTGGGGTCGTGCATGTACAGATACAAATAATTACAAATGCAAAAGACTAAAAATACACACACCAAACACCATCATAAAAATGGTACCTACTGCCGTCTGGCAAGGCATGCTGCGATACAGATGCGAGTGGGGAGTCAAACTCTCGCGGTTACCAGAGGACAAGTCCCCCACTGTAACCCTAGCTAGGTAATAGGTGAGAGGCCGAGGGCTATGGAAACGGAGATCGGCGCTGCCCTATGTGTCACATGGCGTGGGAAGGACTTTGAAGAAAAATACACACAATCTTAAAAAAAAAAAACTTAAAATCTGTTGCTTATCTGTTAATTATCTTCACATTAAGTCAATTAATAGTATGTATAACTATTGTTTTTGTATTTAGTTCCAGCTACAATAGGATCAAAATTTATTCTACTAATGTCAAATTTAGCTAGTAAAATTTTCTTTCATAGGAAAAATCCTTCTTTGTTAGTGTGTAATGATCTAATCCCATTGACTGGTTTCTATATCCACTTCTTTTGAGTGTAATTCTTGGTTTTAATAACTTGCTTGTTTTCTGTACATAAACATGACAATAAGTTCTTGTGTTAATGGACCAGACTCCACTTTTGGATCATTAATCCCTTCTGACTGAGAATGCCCTGCATGCATGGGTTGGCTTCTTGCACATCCATATAGTTTTAAATACAATACCTACAATTAAAACATTTGGTTTTATTGCATTTATTTAAGTCCTGGGCTCCCATCTGTAACAGGGAGTGATGTTGCATTCCATTAATACACTTTACAATAGATTATTAGATTCTAATAGAATAGATGAGCTAAAATAATTGGGGATCTTTTTTAATGGGCCCCAACTCATTACAAGTATGAATAGGTGGGCCTTAAAGTAGAACACGTTGAGAACCCCTGTTCTAGAACACCTCTGACGATAGCCTTTCCAGTATTTTGATTGGTGGAGCTGAGGAACAACTTTTTAGCGGAGCGCTAGAATCTTTGCCTAAACTAAAGTCATTCATTCAGCTTTGACAGATCGCTTCATCCGCTCCTGGACAGGTGAGCCAGAATCTTTTCTTGGAGGCCTAAGTGACATTATTTATCAGCTCTGTTATTTAGCTTTTAAATGTGTAAGCTACATTTTGTAATGTTGTTTATGACAACATTGCTTGTCACACTGTATTAAGATGTAGCGGTTGACCTAACAAACCGTAGTGTACTGTAGCTAATGCTAGCAGGAAAAAGCTCAGTGTGGCACCAGTCAATCAGCTGAAGTTGTTGCTAGATGTACCATTGCTGTAACAGAAATCCAGCTGAGGTAAAATTGTAACAGTTCAACGACATAAGCTAACTTACACACAAATTGGTGTGTTATCCCACAGAGTAGCTGGCTATGTAAAGCTGTAGGCTTATGGTAATGCTACCAAAGTGTCAGTAATTTGTATAATTTGTTGTGATGTGTAGCGAACTACACGTTTTGATTAAGGCTATTCATTCAGGCTACGTCACCAATTCAGCTATGGCTACAATTTAGGCTATGGGAGATTGGGAATCATTTGTATCCTCAATAATAATAATAATAATAATAATAATAATAATAATAATAATTTGTTACCATACCTTGAAATTGCTTGGATTGAAGTAAGCTGCTTATTTAAATTGTGTTGTGTGTTTTGGATATTTTTAAATACATTATCCATTACTAGGGGCATACAGTGGGGCAAAAAAGTATTTAGTCAGTCACCAATTGTGCAAGTTCTCCCACTTAAAAAGATGAGAGGCGCCTGTAATTTTCATCATAGGTACACTTCAACTATGAGACACAAAATGAGAAAAAAAAATCCAGAAAATCACATTGTCTGATTTTTAAAGAATTTATTTGCAAATTATGGTGGAAAATAAGTATTTGGTCAATAACAAAAGTTCATCTCAATACTTTGTTATATACACTTTGTTGGCAATGACAGAGGTCAAACGTTTTCTGTAAGTCTTCACAAGGTTTTCACACACTGTTGCTGGTATTTTGGCCCATTCCTCCATGCAGATCTCCTCTAGAGCAGTGATGTTTTGGGGCTGTCGCTGGGCAACACGGACTTTCAACTCCCTTCAAAGATTTTCTATGGGGTTGAGATCTGGAGACTGGCTAGGCCACTCCAGGACCTTGAAATGCTTCTTACGAAGCCACTCCTTCGTTGCCCGGGCAGTGTGTTTGGGATCATTGTCATGCTGAAAGACCCAGCCACATTTCATCTTCAATGCCCTTGCTGAAGGAAGGAGGTTTTCACTCAAAATCTCACGATACATGGCCCCATTCATTCTTTCCTTTACATGGATCAGTCATCCTGGTCCCTTTGCAGAAAAACAGCCCCAAAGCATGATGTTTCCACCCCCATGCTTCACAGTAGGTATGGTGTTCTTTGGATGCAACTCAGCATTCTTTCTCCTCCAAACACGACAAGTTGAGTTTTTTTTACCAAAAAGTTCTATTTTGGTTTCATCTGACCATATGACATTCTCCCAATCCTCTTCTGGATCATCCAAATGCTCTCTAGCAAACTTCAGACGGGCCTGGACATGTACTGGCTTAAGCAGGGGGACACGTCTGGCACTGCAGGATTTGAGTCCCTGGCAACGTAGTGTGTTACTGATAGTAGCCTTTGTTACTTTGGTCCCAGCTCTCTGCAGGTCATTCACTAGGTCCCCCTGTGTGGTTCTGAGATTTTTGCTCACTGTTCTTGTGATCATTTTGACCCCACGGGGTGAGATCTTGCGTGGAGCCCCAGATCGAGGGAGATTATCGGTGGTCTTGTATGTCTTCCATTTTCTAATAATTGCTCCCACAGTTGATTTCTTCACACCAAGCTGCTTACCTATTGCAAATTCAGTCTTCCCAGCTTGGTGCAGGTCTACAATTTTGTTTCTGGTGTCCTTTGACAGCTCTTTGGTCTTGGCCATAGTGGAGTTTGGAGTGTGACTGTCTGAGGTTGTGGACAGGTGTCTTTTATACTGATAACGAATTCAAACAGGTGCCATTAATACAGGTAACGAGTGGAGGACAGAGGAGCCTCTTAAAGAAGTTATTACAGGTCTGTGAGAGCCAGAAATCTTGCTTGTTTGTAGGTGACCAAATACTTATTTTACCGAGGAATTTACCAATTAATTCATTAAAAATCCTACAATGTGATTTCCTGGATTCTTTCCCCCCATTCTGTCTCTCATAGTTGAAGTGTACCTATGATGAAAATTACAGGCGCCTCTCATCTTTTTAAGTGGGAGAACTTGCACAATTGGTGGCTGACTAAATACTTTTTTGCCCCACTGTATATGATAATTTACGGCACAGTGGTGTAAGTGGTTAGCATGGGCGCCTCATAGCAAGAAGGTTCTGGGTTCGAGCCTTTCTGTGTGGAGTTTACATGTTCCCCCTGTGTCTGCGTGGGTTTCCTCCGGGTGCTCCGGTTTCCCCCACAGTCCAAAGACATGTGGTTAAGTTAATATGGGACGGCCTTGGGCTGAGGTGCCCTTGAGCGAGGCACCTAACTCCCAACTGCTCCCCGGGTGCTGTTAGCATGGCTGCCCACTGCTCTGGGTATGCGTGTGTGCTCATTGCTCGTGTGTGTGCATGTGTGTGTTCATTGCTTCAGATGGGTTAAATGCAGAAAGGAATTTCACAAGTGTGTGATGAATAAAGTTGTGCTTTCTTTCTTTCTTTCTTTCTTTCTTTCTTTCTTTCTTAATATATTTACAACCCCGATTCCAAAAAAGTTGGGACAAAGTACAAATTGTAAATAAAAACAGAATGCAATAATTTATAAATCTCAAAAACTGATATTGTATTCACAATAGAACATAGACAACATATCAAATGTCGAAAGTGAGACATTTTGAAATTTCATGCCAAATACTGGCTCATTTGAAATTTCATGACAGCAACACATCTCAAAAAAGTTGGGACAGGGGCAATAATGCTGCTTTTCCACTACCAACGCGGCTGAGTTGGGCTGAGCCGTGCGGTGCTGAGTTGGGCTGAGTCGAGCTGAGTGGGGCTGTTGGAGTTGCATTTCGACTACAACCGCGCTGAACCGTGCTGGCTGGAAGTGGGTGGACACATTGGGTGGAGTTAGCGAAAGTGGGTGGACGTCACGTGATGTCGTTAGGCGGCGCAAACAGTGACATCAGTGATCTTTTAAGCGGTAGTCTCACGACCCGGATAGTAAACAATAAACATGGAGGACATGGAGTCGTTAATGGAGTCGTTAGTGCTGTGGCTTGTTGTCACTGACAATGCCAACAGATACTGGCAAGAGCGTATAGATGAGGCGAGGCGCATAAGGCTTCAGAAATTCTCGTAATTCGTAATTATTCTTCTTCCGGGTTTGCGGTGTTTACAGATCCCAGCGTGCTCGCGGGGCGTGTGTGGGCATGTGAGGATACTCCTCCTCACCAATCAGTGCACAGGGGAGTGTCTCCTCACGCCCCTAGCCCCACTTGGCTCGGTTTGGCTCGCTTCAGCCCTACTCCAAAACCGTACGAGTTTTGGGTGCTAAGCAGGGCTGAAGCGAGCTGAGTCGTGCTGCTCTAAGGTAGTCGAAACGCGAGCCGTGTCGGGCTGAAGTGAGCTGAAGTGAGCTGAAAAAGGGTAGTGGAAAAGAGCCATATGAGTCTGGAAAAGTTAAAGGTACAAAAAAGGAACAGCTGGAGGACCAAATTGCAACTCATTAGGTCAATTGGCAATAGGTCATTAACATGACTGGGTATAAAAAGAGCATCTTGGAGTGGCAGCGGCTCTCAGAAGTAAAGATGGGAAGAGGATCACCAATCCCCCTAATTCTGCGCCGACAAATAGTGGAGCAATATCAGAAAGGAGTTTGACAGTGTAAAATTGCAAAGAGTTTGAACATATCATCATCGACAGTGCATAATATCATCAAAAGATTCAGAGAATCTGGAAGAATCTCTGTGCGTAAGGGTCAAGACCGGAAAACCATACTGGGTGTCTGTGATCTTCGGGCCCTTAGACGGCACTGCATCACATACAGGCATGCTTCTGTATTAGAAATCACAAAATGGGCTCAGGAATATTTCCAGAGAACATTATCTGTGAACACAATTCACCGTGCCATCCGCTGTTGCCAGCTAAAACTCTATAGTTCAAAGAAGAAGCCGTATCTAAACATGATCCCGAAGCGCAGACGTCTTCTCTGGGCCAAGGCTCATTTAAAATGGACTGTGGCAAAGTGGAAAACTGTTCTGTGGTCAGACGGATCAAAATTTGAAGTGTTTTATGGAAATCAGGGACGCCATGTCATTCGGACTAAAGAGGAGAAGGACGACCCAAGTTGTTATCAGCGCTCAGTTCAGAAGCCTGCATCTCTGATGGTATGGGGTTGCATTAGTGTGTGTGGCATGGGCAGCTTACACATCTGGAAAGACACCATCAATGCTGAAAGGTATATCCAGGTTCTAGAGCAACATATGCTCCCATCCAGACGACGTCTCTTTCAGGGAAGACCTTGCATTTTCCAACATGACAATGCCAAACCACATACTGCATCAATTACAGCATCATGGCTGCGTAGAAGAAGGGTCCGGGTACTGAACTGGCCAGCCTGCAGTCCAGATCTTTCACCCATAGAAAACATTTGGCGCATCATAAAACGGAAGATACGACAAAAAGGACCTAAGACAGTTGAGCAACTAGAATCCTACATTAGACAAGAATGGGTTAACATTCCTATCCCTAAACTTGAGCAACTTGTCTCCTCAGTCCCCAGACGTTTACAGACTGTTGTAAAGAGAAAAGGGGATATCTCACAGTGGTAAACATGGCCTTGTCCCAACTTTTTTGAGATGTGTTGTTGTCATGAAATTTAAAATCACCTAATTTTTCTCTTTAAATGATGCATTTTCTCAGTTTAAACATTTGATATGTCATCTATGTTCTATTCTGAATAAAATATGGAATTTTGAAACTTTCACATCATTGCATTCCATTTTTATTTACAATTTGTCCTTTGTCCCAACTTTTTTGGAATCGGGGTTGTACTTTCATGGGTCTAAAACATCTATTTCAGCTAGCTTACAATTTAAGAATATATAAATCAAAACTTTGTACCCATACCAGAGATTTTCACATTGTCTTTAATTAATGTTAACCTAAAACAGTTGCAGAATCGGCCTACGGTGCACTCAGTGAGGAAAATTCCACATTTTATGTCATGCATGATCAAAATACATGAAAACCAGAAATGTCCCACTTTTATTACAAAGATGAAAACATTAGATGTTTTAATGATGTTTTCACTACCGAACCCGAAAATGTCCCCAGTTTTCTTCTTAGAAATCTGGTCACCTTAATATAGATTAGATAGCTATATATATAAACACTTTTGTTTTGGTTGTATATGTAAAATTTTTTTTCAAATGCTTATAAATGGAAAACAGTCACGTTTACTCAGATTTCATTGCTTCACCTAGCATCGAACTGCAAACATCTCTTGATTTATTACATACAGCTGTTATCATGAAGACACTCAGTGTGTGACAAAAGGAAAGCTTTTCCCCTCCATCAGCCTTTTAGCCTACCCCTACCAGCCCCTGTTCTCTCATGTATAGCATGCAGTCCTTGTCAGAATGAGTGAACATTCTGGGAGGAAAGAAAGTGGGAAATAGGATAAAAGCACCATGTTGGGAGTCACATGCCTTTCATTATTAAATGAACTAATAGCAAATGGAAGGGGTAGGGTATGCTGGTACACTTTTAGCACAGTAGAAGACATGCAAAAACAGCTTCATCATAATCTCTGTCAGGTGGGTAGAGCTTGTAGAAACAGTTTACATAGTTAATGTTTCACACAGGTTAGGTGTTATGATAAACTGTAGAGAAAAACTGGAGAGGTTTTTGTGGTAGACTATATCGTATAAACTTTTTGGTCACATTAGCACCTTACCAGCTGCAGTGCTGGTAGTCTAATGGGAATATGTTTAAATTTGAATAGCACAGCAACAAATACAATCCCCTCCAAAAGTATTAGAATAGCAAGGCCAATTCTTTTGTTTTTGCGACCCACTGAAGACATCTGGATTTGAGATCAAAATATGGCTATGAGAACTGTGAGTTGGCCTAGTGATTAGCCTGTCTGCCTCTCGACCAGGAGATTGTGAGTTCTACTTGCAATCAGGTCATACCAAAGACCATCATAAAAATGGTACCTACTGCCATCTGGCAAGGCACGCCACAATACAGATGTGAGTAGGGAGTCAAAATCTTGCAGTTACCAGAAGACCAGTCCCCCACTGTAACACTAGCTATGTAATAGGTGAGAGGTAATTCTACTAAAATGGAGACCGGTGATGTGGTATGGGAAGGACTTTGATGGAAATGAGATCAGGATTTCAGTTTAATTTCCTGATACACATCTAGATGTGATAAACAACTTTGAACATGGCACCTTTTGTTTGAACCCAGTGATCGATCTATCTATCTATCTATCTATCTATCTATCTATCTATCTATCTATCTATCTATCTATCTATCTATCTCACACAACATATTGACTCACAAGAGTTACTGCTTGATCCTGCTGCATGCACATTTATTTGCAACAGGAACAGTCCCAGAACTTTTTGATTGCACCTTGTATTCTTCTGCTAAAAGTGCAGTGACCATTTCCACCTCTAAACAGCCTCTGATATATTTTTTTTATTATGTCACAGTAAAATTGCAATTGTGCCTCTTGAGAGGCCTAACCCTTGGAGGCCTTAACATTCAAGTCACCACCACTCACTCTCAGAAAATAAAGTATATTATTGTACCTTTAGGGGTACAGTGGCTTTTCACTGGGGCAGTACTCTCTAAGGTATTTAGTTGTACCCTTTATATACCATTTAGGAACCTATATGTAGCTTTTTGGCCATAAAAAGGTACACATAATTACCTTAAGGTCCAATAATGAGCCCTAAGGGGCACATTAGTGTAGACTGTACCATGGGGGTGGACTCCTACTGTAGCCCTATTTCTCACAGTGCTATTACTGATTGAACATACAGGCTCAAAAATATAATAGTCTCATTCCTTAGATTAAATTTCTATCTTTTTCTTCCATTGCCTCCTCCTGCATTACCTGGATTTCCTCCATCTCCTCATGTACTGGTGGTGTTGTGAGAGAAAAGCAATACAACAGACTGCAAGCTACCATCTCCATGTTTATTTTGCAAAGCTCACTTTTCACAAGACAACAAAAACCCAGTGATAAAACCAAAGTCCACATTAATGCCCATGGTTTTGGAAAGGTAATTTACATTAACGTTTGTTTATCAGCCTTAAGTAAATTTGCATTAGGCAATTTAATCATTCTCGATTATGATTAAATCATAATCATCTAGGGTCATTTAATTTAGCATTTGATGTTAAATTAATTTCAGTTAGCAAAACTAGCTGATCTGAGGAGCTCCCTCAAAACCCAACCCCTCGTCATAGTCGTGTGGGGAGGGCAACAGTCTAGGATTACCTTATCAGGCAATGCTGTCAGACAAAAGACAAGTTTCCTGTTCAGGCCTAACTTGTGGATGACAGGGAACAACTGATGTTGAACTAAGACTGGCTAATGGGCCTCTGGTATGGTCTATGGGCAGCAACGTAGATTGAGTGACTGGAGAGTAATGGATAAATACTTCTGTTCAGTCTTTACCACACGCTGTTCATCTAGATCACATCTTGATGGAGGGCACCCACTCAGAGTGAGCATTGCATAGGGGTGTAGTACTTGCCAGTGCATCCTGAAATTTTCCGCTGGCAAATGAAAAGATGAAAACAACACAAAAGCCTGCGAGAACTCTCTTTGTATAACAAACACCATGTTTGAAAAGAGAATGGGAAAAATATGGACTTTTGAAGACCCAAAGAGTAATTGATATCAACCAGACTACATCTTGATAAATTCTAAATGGAAGAATAGCGTCTTAAATTCCGAAGCATAAACAACCTTTGCTTCAGTTAGTTCAGATCATCAAATAGTTACAGTACAACTAAGATTTGACTTTCTCCAAGAAGCGTTGTGATTGGAAAATACTTAGATACAATGTCGCATGAAGGCGCACAAAGATAAATCCCACACCGCCTGCTCAGCTGCCGCAATGCCATCGGGCAACATCACTTGGAACACCGCTCCATGGATCCACAAAGCGAGCACAGAAGCACCGCCACACAGAGCACTGGTATGTCCCAAACCACCTGCGCAGTTACCGTGACGCCACTGGGCAACATCGCTCGGAACACTGCACCAAGCACAGAAGCACTGCCACACAGAGCATTGGATAACCTCGATGTTAAAAGAGCAATGAGCTCATTGCAGTCCATAGTGATGAGCACAGGCATCACCCACGGCAGACCAGGGACTGAAGGGAACCGATGCCCAAAACTGGGTCCGGAGCTACACCACAACCGCCGAACAAAACATTCAAACAAAAAACAAACATCAAACTATACAAACACAAAAAGAAAAACAAAGGGAGAAAAAATTTTAAAAGCTCCAGTGAGGAATGGCAGCCAAAATGCACACAGTGTACTCTAAACCAGAAACGGAAAAGGTTTTCCTTCAAGTTATGCCACAGATTCTCAATTGGATTGAGGTATGGGCTTTGATTAGGCCGTTTCAAGACATTTAAGTATTTCCCTTTAAATCACTCCAGTGTAGCTTTAGCAGTATGTTTAGGGTCATTGTCCTGCTGGAATGTGAACCTTCATCTCAGTCTCAAACCTCTGGCTGACTCAAACAGGTTTTCCTCCAGAATTGCCCTGTATTTAGTGCCATCCATCTTTCCTTCAGTCGTGACCAGCTTTCCTGCTCTTGCAAATGAAAAATATCCCCACAGCATCATGCTGCCACCACCATGCTTAGGAATAGGAATGGTGTTCTCAGGGTGATGGGTTTGTGCCACACATGGCATTTCCCATGATGGCCAAAAAGATCAATTTTAGTCTCATCTGACCAGAGAATTTTCTTGCATGTGTTTGGGGAGTCTGCCACATGCTGTTGGGCAAACTCCAAACGTGTTTTCTTAAGCAATTACTTTTTTTTGCCAATCTTCCATAAAGCCCCACTCTGTGGAGTGTACAACTTAAAGTGGACAGATACTCCCATCTCCGCTGTGGATCTTTGCAGCTCCTTCAGTGTTATCTTTGATGTCTTTGTTGCATCTCTGATTAATGCCTTCCATTTTGCTATAACGGATTTAATGGTGCTCCCTGGGATATTCAAAGTTTGGGATTTTTTTATAACCCAACCCTGATCTATACTTCTCCACAACTTTGTCTCTGACCTGTTTGGAGGCTCCTTGGTTTTCATGTTGCTTGCTTAGTAGTGTTGCAGTGTCAGGGTCCTTCCAGAACAGGTTGATTTATACAGACATCATGTGACTGATCATGTGACACTTTGATTGCACACAGGTGGATCTTAATCAACTAATTATGTGATTTATGAAGTGAATTGGTTGGACCAGCACTTATTTAGGGGTTTCATATGAAAGGGGGTGAATACCTTTTCACACTCCAGATTTCTGTTTTTTTCATCTTAATTATTGTTTGTGTCACAATAAAACAACAACAATTTGCACCTTCAAAATGGTAGACATGTTGTGTAAATCAAATGGTGCTAACCCTTTGTGGAAGTTCGTAAGAGGGGGAGGAGCACAGAAAGACGGCAGGCCAGAATAAAGTTCCATAACTCTTTTTATTTTGCTCTTTTCAGATGCAAAACCACTCTCTTCCATACATACATATACACACACACCCCCCCAAGTATCTGGTTCAGGAGAGAGCCCTCTTCCTCTGCTCTCTCTCTCTTTATATAGGGCTCGGTCACTGGGAAGACACACAAACACAGGTTAATTGACATCAGGTGTAGTGATTCTGCCACTTACCTTCCCTGACTCCGCCCTCCTGTCACAGACCGGCGCTTGACCACGCCCCTGCTGCCACATACCCCCACCGCCCGACTCAGGCCAGGCAGACGTCCGGCCTGCAGCCGACTCCCCCCCCCCCCCTTGACTGGAGAGAAAGTCCACCACAACCATCTGCGCCCCCGGCCTGTGGATCACCTTGAAGTTGAAGGGTTGGAGTGCCAGATACCAACGGGTGATCCGTGCGTTGGCATCCTTCATGCGGTGGAGCCACTGGAGGGGTGCGTGGTCCGAACAGAGGGTGAAAGGGCATCCCAGCAGGTAGTAGCGGAGGGCAAGGACCGCCCACTTGATCGTGAGGCACTCCTTTTTAATCGTGCTGTAGCACCCCTCGCGTACTGACAGCTTTCTGCTGATGTACAGCACTGGACGGTCCTCCACCTCCACCTCCTGGGACAACACGGCCCCCAGCCCTCTGTCCGACGCATCTGTCTGTAACATAAAAGGGAGAGAAAAGTCAGGGGAGTGTAACAGTGGCCCCCTGCACAGTGCAGCCTTTACCTCAGAGAAAGCCCGCTGGCATTGCTCCGTCCACTGGACCGGATCTGGTGCCCCCTTTTTAGTGAGATCAGTCAGCGGGCTGGTGATGTCCGAATAATTAGGTATAAACCTACGATAGTAGCCAGCCAGCCCCAGGAACTGTCTCACCCCCTTTTTGGTCTTGGGCCTCGTGCAGGCTGCAATTGCTGCTGTCTTGTTAATTTGGGGACGCACCTGCCCGTTGCCCAAGTGGAAGCCCAGATACCGTACTTTCACCCGCCCAAACGCACACTTCTTTGGGTTGGCTGTGAGACCCACTTGCCTCAGCGACCTAAGGACGGCCCTCAGGTATTGTAAGTGCAGCTGCCAGTCATTACTATAAATAATGATATTGTCGAGGTATGCGGCCGCATAGGTGGTGTGGGGGTGGAGGACCCTGTCCATCAGCCGCTGAAACGTAGCGGGCACCCCAAACAGCTCAAAAGGAAGTGTGACAAACTGATGTAAGCTGAACGGTGTGGAAAAGGCCGTTTTTTCTCGGGATAATGGATTCAAGGGGATCTGCCAATAACCCTTTGTCAAATCCAGTGTCGAGTAAAAGTGAGCCGTGCCTAGCCGATCGAGCAACTCATCAATACGAGGCATTGGGTAC
Source organism: Neoarius graeffei (assembly GCF_027579695.1). Taxonomy (NCBI): domain Eukaryota; kingdom Metazoa; phylum Chordata; class Actinopteri; order Siluriformes; family Ariidae; genus Neoarius; species Neoarius graeffei. The sequence continues at coordinate 31,407,484 of NC_083586.1, forward strand.
GCGTCGAATTTAGACACCGCGTTGACTTTTCTGTAGTCCACACAGAACCGGACCGACCCATCGGCCTTGGGAACCAAGACCACTGGGCTGCTCCAGTCACTGTGGGACTCCTCGACGATGTCCATCTCGAGCATGGCCTCGAGTTCTTCCCGAACCACTTTTTTCTTGTGTTCGGGTAGCCTGTAAGGGCGGCTACGCACTACCACCCCCGGGGGCGTCTCAATGTGGTGCTCTATGAGGTCAGTGTGGCCGGGCAGGGGCGAGAACACATCCGAAAACTTGGTCTGCAACTGGGCAACCTCCGCGAGTTGGGTCGGGGAGAGGTGGTCTCCACAGGGGACCAGAGAGGTATGCGATGCCAATGCTCCCTTTTGAACCTCCGGCCCCAGCTCTGCCTTCTCCAGAACCACCGACACCAACGCTATGGGGACCTCCTCATTCCAGAGTTTGAGTAGATTGAGGTGGTAAATCTGTAGCGCCCCACCCCTGTCCGTTCGCCTCACCTCATAGTTGACGTCCCCGACTCACCGTGTGACCTCAAAGGGTCCTTGCCACTTGGCGATCAATTTGGAGCTCGATGTGGGCAACAGTACGAGTACTTTATCTCCCGGTGCGAACTCCCTAAGGCACGTACCCCTGTCGTACAGGCGGGTTTGCCGTTCTTGGGCCTGCCGCAAATTCTCCTGGGTTAGGTGTGTGAGTGTGTGGAGTTTTGGGCGCAGGTCAATAACGTATTGAATTTCATTTTTACTTGGTGAAGGTCCCTCCTCCCAATTTTCTCGCAGCACATATAAAATGCCGTGTGGCTTACGCCCATATAATAATTCAAACGGGGAGAACCCCGTGGAGGCTTGGGGGACCTCTCACACTGCAAATAACAAAGGTTCGAGCCATTTATCCCAGTTACCTGTGTCCTCACTTACGAATTTTTTAAATTATATTCTTGAGGGTGCAATTGAACTGTTCAACTAAACCGTCCATTTGTGGGTGATACGCGCTGGTGCGGATTGGCTTAATACCTAATAACCCATACAGTTCATTCAGTGTTCGTGACATAAACGAGGTGCCTTGATCAGTCAGAATCTCTTTCGGGATTCCAACTCGGGAGATGATGTGGAAGACTGCCTCCGCAATACTGCATGCTGAGATATTGCGGAGAGGCACTGCTTCCGGGTATCGCGTTGCATAGTCCACCAGAACTAATATAAAGCGGTACCCTCGTGTTGATCGATCTAATGGCCCGACGAGATCCATCCCAATTCTTTCAAACGGGGTCTCGATTAATGGTAGAGGGTGCAAAGGCGCTTTTGGAATGGCTGCGGGATTTACTAACTGGCATTCGCGGCACACCGTACACCACCTACGGACATCGCCGTGAATCCCCGGCCAATAGAATCGGGCCATTATTCGGGCTAGTGTCTTATCCTGCCCTAAGTGTCCAGCCATGGGATTAAAGTGAGCCGCCGGGAATACCAATTCCCGGTGGCTTTTTGGAATCAAAAGCTGTGTGATTTGCTCTTTCGTCTGAGTGTCCTGCGTCACTCGGTATAATCTATCTTTCATAATAGAAAAATAGGGGAAGGATGGGGTGGCGTTCGGCAGGAGCATTTGACCATCGATTACTTTCACTTGGTCAAACGCATGCCGCAGAGTCTCATCTCATGACTGCTCTAACGGGTAATCCGCCAGGGATTCCCCGAGAGAGGGAGGAGGAGCCTGTGGCTCCTCACTCTGACGCAGAGATGACGTAGATGGCTCTGTGACAGCTGCTCCTGCCAAGGCAACACCGGGACCTCCCCCTGCTGAACTATGGCAGGACCCACTCTTCACTAAATGACTCATCAACTCCCTGAATCCCGGCCAATCAGTCCCCAAAATTATCGAGTGGGTGAGGCAAGGATAAACCGTCGCCTTTACTATAAATTTTTCCCCTCAGAAAAAAATGTGGACCGACACCAAAGGGTAGCTGTGAACATCCCCGTGCACACACAACACCTTCACCAATTGTGCTCCCCCCAATGCCTCATCTTGGACCTGGCTTTGGTGAATTGAGGTCTGATTACAACCAGAATCCACCAACGCCTGATATGTATCCCCTTGGATACTCACCGGTATGCGATATGCTCCGGCCCGATTGAGGGCAGCTCCTGGCGCGTCGGGTATCCGAACCACCGCGCCCACTTCCATTGCCGAACACTGCTGTTGGACGTGGCCCGGCTCCCCACAGCGCCAGCAAACCGGCCCGGGCTTCCTCTCTGCACTGGCGCCCTGAGGCTGGGGTGGGGCCGGCCTCCGCCTCCTCGGTGGGTGGATCGGGGCGAGGACGAGACACAAGAGGAGAGAGGGGGAGAGAGAGAGAGAGAGAGAGAGAGGAGAGGAGAGGAGAGAAGAGGATGTCCACTGTCCTGCCATCGGAACAGCCGCCAAATGGTCCTCCGCCAACTCGATGGCCTGATCCAGCGACGCCGGGCGGTGGCAATGGACCCACTCCGCGGTTCCCTCTGGCAGGCGGCCGATGAACTGCTCCAGCACCACCTGATCAACGATTCCCTCGGCGTCACGGTTGTTGGCCCTCAACCACCGCCAGCAGGCGTCCCGGAGTGGCTGGCCAAACGCGAATGGCCGGCCGACTTCCTCCAGCCACAGAGCATGGAAGCGCTGTCACTGTTGTTCGAGGGTGCACCCCACCTGCTGGAGGACAGCCCGGCGAAGGTCCGCATAGGCCAGCCGGCGGTCGGCGGGGAGCTGTAGCGCGGCCAGCTGTGCCTCGCCCGTTAGCAGGGGGAGGAGGCACACCGCTAGCTGTTCCACCGGCCAGCCCGAGGCCTCTGCTGTCTGCTCGAAGAGTGTGAGGAAGGCCTCAGGGTCATCCTGCGGGCCCATCTTGGCTAGGGTGAGGGAAGAAGGGCCCGCGGTGGTGGAGATGGTGGACCCCGCCGACGCGAGGAGGTGCCGGAACGCCTGTCGATCTTCCTGCTGTGCCAACACCAGGGCCTCGAACCAGCACTCTTGCTCCTTCCAGAGGGTGACTAGCGCCTGGTGCTGGCTCTACTGGGCCATGGCGAGGGCGTGGACCAGGTCTGCGAAGGGGGAGGACTCCATGGGGCTGTTCTTTTCCTGTGCTTCGTCCCGGGTTTCAGCACCACTGTGGAAGTTCGTAGGAGGGGGAGGAGCACAGAAAGATGGCAGGCCAGAATAAAGTTCCATAACTCTTTTTATTTTGCTCTTTTCAGATGCAAAACCACTCTCTTCCATACATACATACATATACACACACACACACCCAAGTATCTGGTTCAGGAGAGAGCCCTCTTCCTCTGCTCTCTCTCTCTTTATATAGGGCTCAGTCACTGGGAAGACACACAAACACAGGTTAATTGACATCAGGTGTAGTGATTCTGCCACTTACCTTCCCTGACTCCGCCCTCCTGTCCACACCCCCGCTGCCACACCCTTGTAATGGAAATTTCTAACAAACACTTCAGAACGCTTAGCAGTTGTCTTTTCAGTTATTTATTATAGTAGATCATATAAACAGATATATAAAATAGGAAAGGAAAGAGAAGAATAGAAGAAGACACCACTTCTGATGATGCCGAGAGTACGCGCACTCTGAGTTGTGTTTTAGTGGCTGTTATCTATTATACTCTAAAGGCATTCGCTTACTGCTTGCATCTTCACGTGATTGGCTCAAGATTTTCTATGAAGCTTTGTTAAAGTGTGCACCTGGCGTGCTCTGGTATGTGCAAGCAGATGCGTAGTTATGGAGAACTCAGGCACCCTGCTTATCACCAGCCAAGGCCACAGAAAGGCAATTACAGCATTGGAAAAACAACTTTTCTCAGTACACTAAGTCACTTGAGCTCAACATACAGAAACACAGAGAAGAATAACGTTCGTCCATTAAATTTCCCTCACATTTCCCCCCTTTTTATCCTATAGGATAATAATTGCTAAAGAAAGAAATGTACACAATTTCACTGGTAAGAGTTCCCAGAGAGATTCAACTTAACACGTCACTGAGTGTACAGGGATAATGCTAAGGCTGTTTTAATAAGACATAGACATCTTTAAGTAAATGCTAGCAAGCCATATACATAGATCAGGAATAATAGAACAGGAAACAATCATAATGAAAGTGTTTTAAGTCAGGACTAGTTTCATGTCAACTGTGCTGATGTCATCGAACAGTGGGTTATAGTCTTTGTGTGGGTTTGGAGGCCAGTCAGGCAAGTCATCTGAGTCTATTTTCACCATCTGGTAACCGATATTTGTCAGCTGCCTCTGAAACACAGACATACAACATTGACAGAAAACAGGTAGCAAACATAGCATCACAATCACTAAGCCCAGGACTGGTATGGTGGATAGAATCAGAGTCTTCCATCCACTGAACTAACACGATCAGCTGTCTTCAACTCCTCCATGTTCATCTGCTTGTAATTGTTCAGCAACCTTGGGCATCTTGTTCAGTGCCTCAATGATGTTACTGAGTTAACCCTTGCCCTTCTTGACGTGCATTGGTGCTCAGAGGGCGGGCACGCCCTATCAGCCCTCGTCCCACCTCACCGGGACTTGGAGGAAACTCAAAACCCTAAGACTTGTCTATCGGCTAGACACTGAAATACTCTTCCCTATTGAGGGTGCATGCGTGATTGATGTGATATTCGCACTGTACCATGTAGTGATGCCTTTCTTCCTCACGAGCTTCAGTCAGCGTTTGGTCACTTAGGCCTTCCTCTTCCTCCTGCTCAGCCGGTTCAGGAACCCTCCTGCAGTGGCTAGCGTGGATCCACGTCACTCTGCCCGTGACCTTCACTGCCGTTGGGGTCGTGAGCAGGACCTGGAATGGGCCATTCCACCGTGGCCTGTTCCACTTGGTTCATCGGAAATGCTTCACCACTATCCAATCCCCTGGTTGTAGATCGTGCAGAGGTCTCTCACTGGGTTTGGGAAGTGCTTCTTTTACCTGTTTGTGGATAGATTTCAAAGCAGAGGACAACGTTGCACAGTAATTCAACATTGCATCATCACACAGTCTGGCCGGCAGTGTTCCTTGGGCTGGCCCTATCCCTGTGTTGGGTACTCATCCAAACAGAATTTTGAATGGGCTTAACCTATGTTTAGGCCTAGTTTGCATCCTCATTTGTGTGAGTACTACAGGGAGGACCTTTGTCCATCCTAGCTCTGTTTCTGCGCAAGCTTTGCTTAGTTTATTTTTAAGTGACCCATTTTTCCTCTCTACTGCTCCTGCACTGGGAGGATGGTAGGCACAATGTTGTTTCAGGTCTATCCCTAAGAATGCTCCTATTTTCTTTAGGGCTGCATTAACAAAGGGTGTTCCATTGTCACTTGAGATTTTGCTAGGTATACCCCACCTAGGAATTATATCTCTCAGGAGTGCTTTGACTACTGCCTCTGAGTCTTGTTTAGCTGTAGGAAATACTTCAACCCATTTTGAAAACATGTCAACTATTACCAGGCAATACCTTTTCCCTTCACTAGGTGTCAGTTCAATGAAGTCCATTTGGAGATGATCAAATGGTTTGTCTGGTATTGGGTGTGCTGTTTGAGTTAGTTTGATACCTTGACCTGCATTATTTTGTGCGCATATCAAGCATTGCTTGCAAAATTTCGCAGCATAATTTGAAAACCCCTCTGTGAACCACCTCTTTGTTACTTCTGCTACCATCCCCCCTTTTGACACATGGGTGAGCCCATGTGCCAATTTTGCATAGAAAGGGAACATGTATTTTGGTAGACAGGGACGGCCTGAGGGACAAACCTAGACCAAGTTTACAAAGATACAGCCGGCCTGTTTCCAGACTTGTCTCTTGTCCTGGGTGGCAGTGCTCTGAAGGTCTGCTAGCTATAAACAGGGGGTAGAAACCTGAGGAAAAGCAAGGTTAGAGGGTGAACTGGAAGCTGAGGCTGCACACTTAGCTGCCGCATCCGCCCTGGCATTCCCTTGAGACACAAGATCAGTATTGTTAGTATGGGCAGCACACTTACAGCAATGGCTCTAAGGAGTAGAATAGCATCCAACAACTCAGAGACCAGTTTATGATGTGCAATGGGAGATCCTGTGCTAGTGAGAAAATTTCTGTATTTCCAAATGGTGCCAAAATCGTGCACAATGCCAAATGCGTACCTACTGTCCGTAAAAATATTGACAGATTGCCCTACAGCCAATTTGCATGCCTCAATAAGGGCACAGAGCTCTGCGGCCTGCGCCAACAGGTTTGAGGACAGACACGACACCTTGAGGACCTCGTGATCTGAGACTACAGCAAAGCGTACTTTCTTCTTTCCTGTCTCTGAGTCTCTGGAGGCTGAACCATCCACATAGAGGACCATGTCTGGATTTTCCAAAGGGTCACTCTTTAAGTCTGCCCTGGGGGAACAAAAATCGTTAGTGAGAGCAACACAGTCATGTGGCTCTCCATCATCCTCTGTAGGGAGAAGAGAGGCAGAATTCAGAACAGAACAACATTTCACAATGATGTTAGGCATATCAAGTATGACAGTGTTATACTTTAACCATCTCTGTGCTGACAAATGTGATGTCTTTTTCTCCAACAGAAGCAGGGAGACAGCATGTGGGATCAAAAGGGTGAGGTTAGAATACCCCACAATATTTCTGGAGGCAGTTACCACCTTTTCAGCCGCAGCAACTGCACACAGGCAAACAGGAAGTCCAGCCGCCACTGGATCCACCCTGCTGGAGAAGTAGGCTACAGGTCTCAATCTATCCCCATGTTTCTGCAAAAGAACACAGGTCATAAAACCCTTCTTTTCATCTACAGTTTGAACAAATGGTTTATTGGGGTCAGGCAGTCCCAGAGTGGGTGTGGTCTGCAGAACGCTCTTTAGGGACATCAGGTACGCGCGGGACAGCCGCAGCATTGAGTGCTTGGAGATCTTGGACAAACCTCCACTCATCGGACTGGGCCATCCACTGCAGCCAGGTTCACGGGCCTGGTCAAGCCACTGTGTTTTTTTTTCTCATGCGCGGCGGTGAGATGGGCGAGAAACGGTGACACCACTTCTTGCTTACACATACTGATCTTAGTAATGTCTATGTTCAAAGGAAAACACTGTCCAGACGAGCACAGAGAGCAGTGATGGTATCTCTGTACTCACCATTGCCAACCGCGCTCCAGTCTGGTGTAGTCGCTCACTGGTCAGCTTCCGGTCACTCTTTGGAAACCTTGTTCCAATCTATACCCATCTTAGTCATGAGCAGGTGGCGAAGTTCATGGGTGGTCAGTCAGAATTCTCTGCAAAACATCAACAGTTCATTACCAAATCTCTTTCCTCCTACCTCTCTCACATTGGGAAGAGAAGCCATGCTTTCCTTCATATCAGCTGTCATCCAGGGTCTGTGGACTAGAAGAACGCTGTCAGCTCCAGCCACTTCCACCATTGGAAGATGAAGGACTTCAGACTTTAGGTTACGGCCTTGTGGACCCACTGGTGAGCATGTGGTCAGGTCCAGGAGGGTGTCTCTTCCGTTGCCATATGCAAGAACGGATCTCGTGTGTGATGGAGAAGCGAGGGGAGGCGCTGATGCTGGAGGCGGCTGGTAGGCTGGGAGAGATTCCAGAGGCTCAGGTTTTTTTTTGTCTCGACTTCTCCCCCTTTCTGTGGGTGAAGCGCTTGTGGGAGTAATGCTCCGCCTTGCTGAGGAGGCAGTGTGTTGGGGTGGTGGGGCAGACTCCAGGTCAGGGTCCATGTGACAGTTCGTGTAGGTAGGTGGAGCATAGAAGGACGGCAGGCCAGAACTGAGTTCACAAAACTCTTTTATTCAGCTTTTCAGCTTTTGTAAACACTCTCACACACTCAGACACACGCACACACATCAGCCATCTGGTTTGGGAGAGAGCTCCCTCTTCTCTCACTCTCTCTCCTTAAATAGGGCGCGGTCACTGGGAAGACACACAAACACATTAATTAACGACAGGTGTAGTGATTCTGCCACTTACCTTCCCTGACTCCACCCTCCTGTCACAGACCGATGCTTGACCACGCCCCCGTTGCCACAGTCCATCTGAAATTTCAAACACTGAGAAGAGGGTGAGAGCCCTGCCTGTCGTTTCTCTCTTTTGTACTCTCTCTTAAGTGTTTCTTCTTTCCATGCAGAAAACGCCCTCTAGTCCCCTAAGAACTTAACATTATCTGCAGACTCTTCTTTTCCCTTCTGTTTCAACTTTTCTTCTAACTGTCCTATCTGCCTGGGACTAAAACTGCCCTTCTCAGGGAATCCTAAGTCCTTTACCCATATGTCAAACTGTGCCAAACATTCCTCGCCATACGAGGTTTTCATAAACTGGATGTTTGGGCTGTCATAGGAACATCCAATTCTTATTATAGCACATGTAACCTCACACTTACTTGCTTTTTATTTTCTTTCCCTAACTTACTGTTTCTGTTCCTCATTGTACACTGTTATATCAATAGGTTATGACAACAATGGCTGAGTTTTTTATCAGGATCACAAGAAGAACAGGTTGGACTATGTCCAAAAATGCGACACAATAATTCTTTAGGTATGTTCTTATTAGTAAACAATTTATCTGACATTTGCCTTAAACTAAAGTAGGTATCATTTAGCACAACAACCTCAAAGACAACTCGCGCATGTGTACAAAATCTGTTTCTGTTTCAGAATTTGGAGGACGACAGTACTCTGTTAATTCATCAATATTTTCCGTGCACACCGGTGTGTCTTTGCGACTTCGTAATCGAACCTCTCTATCCTGTTCCTCCAACAAGCCAGTTGTTCACACAGAACAAAGGGAGCAAAACTCAATTCTCTCCCAGTTACGAATCGCTGAACGTGAGTCCGTCAAGACATGCACCCGTACTTCCCTCGCTCAAATAGGTGAGCCGTTACCCAGTCATTACTTGGGCGGATTTTTCTCTTACACAACCCAATAAACTACTCGCGGTTTATTGTTTCAAAATTGTGTTTTATCCGTTTTGGCAAACATATTGATGGTACCATCAATTTTTTTTTTGTTTCCGTTTCCGGTTGAGAGTACGTCGTGCGCGTTCTGGCTGCCGCTTCTCACCAGAGCTTTTTTGTTTTATTTTATTTATTTTTCTATTTTTTTCTGTGTGTTTGTGTGGTTTGATGTTTGTTTGAGTGTTTTCTGCACCGGTTGTGGTGTAGCTCCGGACCCAGTTTTGGGCGTTGGTCCCCTCCAGGCCTTGGTTCGCTGTGGGTGATGCCTGTGCTCCCAGCTGTGGACTGCAGTGAGCTCGTTGCTCATTTTACATCATGGTTGTCCAGTGCTCTGCGCTTTAACGCTTGGCATGATGTTCCGAGTGATGTTGCTTGGTGGTGCCGCGGCAGCTGTGCAGGCGGTTTGGGACACACCAGCGCTCTGTGTGGCAGTGCTTCTCTGCTCGCTTTGTGGATCCACGGCATCGCGGCAGCGGTGCTGGAGATGTGGGACTTGTTTTCGTGCGCCTTTTGGTGGGACTGTGGTTGCTACACCACGGAAATTACATCCTGACCCCTACTTGGTGGGCTTTTTTACTTTTTATTTTTTATGTATTTATTTTTTATTATATTTTATATATATTTTTTTCTTTCTTTGTCTACTATTGTAAAGCGTCCTTGGGTTTCTTGAAAGGCGCTATATAAATTTAACTTATTATTATTATTATTACCACAGCTTAGCAGTCCTCCTGGGCTCAGACAAAGTTCTGTCCGTCTCTTATATCAGTCTTCCTTGACTGGGACAATCTCTGTCCATCTCTTATATCAGTCTTCATTGACTAGGACAAATCTCTGTCCATCTCTTATATCATTCTTTAAATACTAAGACAAATCTCTGTCCATTTCTTGTATCATTCTTTAAATACTGTTTCGACTAATTTCTTTACACAAGAATGCAAAGTTATCACTTACTGGTTTGGTGAGCCCTGATGGCCTGGTCTCTCGTCCAAGTTCTCAGCTCCGCACCATAACCTTGGGAGTGTTCCGTCGTCCGAGGATCAGACGCATAGAGCCCACCCAGGGACGCCAAATTGTAATGGAAGTTTCTAATAAACACTTCAGAATGCTTAGCAGTTGTCTTTTCAGTTATTTATTATAGTAGATCATATAAACAGATATATAAAATAGGAAAGGAAAGAGAAGAATAGAAGAAGACACCACTTCTGATGATGCCGAGAGTACGCGCACTCTGAGTTGTGTTTTAGTGGCTGTTATCTATTATACTCTAAAGGCATTCGTTTACTGCTTGCATCTTCACGTGATTGGCTCAAGATTTTCTATGAAGCTTTGTTAAAGCGTGCACTTGGTGTGCTCTGGTATGTGCAGGCGGATGCGTAGTTATGGAGAACTCAGGCACCCTGCTTATCACCAGCCAAGGCCACAGAAAGGCGATTACAGCATTGGAAAAACAACTTCTCAGTACACTAGGCCACTTGAGCTCAACACACAAACACAGAGAACAGGAATGTTCATTCACTAAATTTCCCTCACACCCTCCAAAAATCCTTTTTTTTTTTTGGTCAATGTATCTTTATTGAGTTTTTAAGATGTACAAGGTAATCAACATGAAGGATTGAATAAAAAACAGATGAGAAAAAACAAATAGACAAAACAAAAACGCAAAGAAAAAAAAAAGCCCACTGTATTTTACATAAAAAGAAAATTACTCAGAGTCCAGATTTATTGTCCACTGTTCCACGTGAATACACTGTATTTAAAGAAGAAAAAAAAGAATTAGGGGACTGCCATATTGCAGGAGACATGTCCATTGATACAAAATAATCCCAAAGTAATTTTACAGGATATAGACAGAGTGCATAATTAAGTATACAAAATGTGTTACACATTATCTAGGTGCATTGTCAGCTGCTCAACATAGGAAATGAAGGGCTGCCATATAACATGAAACTTGTCCGTTGACCCATTCATTGTGTATCTAATCTTTTCTACCTTAAGGAAAAACATGACATCACAAATCCATCTACCAAATGATGGAGACTTATCATTTTTCCAATTCAAAAGAATGAGGCGCCGTGCTAGAAGTGAGGAGTAGGCAATACAATTTAACAGAGGCTTTTGGAGAGACAGATCTTCTGAGGGTACACCAAAAAGTCCAATAAAAGGGCATGGGTCAATATTTACACCTGAGATATTTGAATATGCTTCAAATATAGAGGCCCAGAATGAAGTAAGACTGGGGCAGGACCAAAATGTGTGGAAGAGGGTAGCTGGTACTTGCTTGCATCTGTTACAAATAGGATTAACCTCTGGATAGATTTTGGATAACTTAACCTTAGACATGTGGAGTCTGTGCACAATCTTAAACTGAATTAAACTATGCCTGGCACAAATAGAAGTGGAGTGAATTCTTCCAAGTATGTCAGACCATTGTTCATCTGTAATATTAACACCCAAATCATTCTCCCAGTTTTCCTTTACTATAATCAATGAACAGGCTTCCAAATCAAATATCTTAGCATACAGCCTTGATATGGTTCCTCTAAGTGCAGGCTGTACTTCTAATATTGCATCCAAAGATGATGACTGTGGTATTGAGGGGAATTGGGTAAAGTGACTCCGTACAAAATGTCTCACTTGCAGATATCTGAAAAAATTATTTGGTGACAAATGAAATGTCTCTCTAACTTGATCAAAAGACATAAATATGTCATTTTTATATAACGTTTTTATATTCAACACCCCATTTTGAAACCACTGATAGAATGTATGGTCCAAAAGTGAAGCTGGAAATAGATGGTTGGACGTAACTGGAGCATAAACTGACAGGGAAACAAGACCATAATGTTTACGAAACTGAGACCAAATCTTCAAAGAATGAAGCAGAACTGGGTTCTGACAATCCTGAGGTGAATGTAAAGGAATTGATGAACATAACAGAGCAGAGAGTGAGACTGGACTACAAGAATTAGATTCAATGTGTAACCAGCCTGGAGTGTCCATTAGAGATGGGTCTAAAAACCAATATAAAAGACATCTGATATTGGCTGCCCAGTAGTATATTTGGAAGTTTGGTAGTGCCATCCCACCTGTCATTTTAGGCCTTTGTAGAAACAACTTTCTGATCCTTGGCCTTTTGTTATTCCAAATAAAAGAAGAAATAATACTATCAATTTTTGCAAAAAAGGTTTTTGTGAGAAAACATGGAATACATTGAAAGAGGAATAAAAACTTTGGGAGGATGTTCATCTTAATTATGCTGATATGCCCAGCTAAGGATAGAGGCAATGTAGACCAGCGGTTGAGGTCCTGTAGGGTACACTCCAAAAGTGGGTTAAAATTGGCCTTAATAAGCTGAGAGAAAGACTTTGTAACATACACACCCAGATATTTTAAACGTTCGTTGGAAACTTTGAATGGTAATGAATGAAATGAGATTTTTCTAGCAGCTACGTTAATAGGGAGGAGCTCACTTTTGTCAATATTCAACTTATAACCAGAGAAGCTACCAAAAACACTTAAAGTGTTAAGAATATGTGGGATGGATGTTGTAGGGTCAGATACAAAAAGAAGGACATCATCAGCATACAGGGATATTTTGTGCTCCCTGTGTGCCCTTAAAATTCCCTTAATATCTGTCTGCTGCCTAATGGTAGCTGCAAGAGGTTCCATGACCAGTGCAAAAAGTAATGGGGACAGAGGGCAACCCTGTCTGGTCCCACGCTGTAGGGGAAAGTATGGTGAGTAAGTGTCATTAGTCCTAACTGAAGCCATAGGCGAGGTGTACAGCAACTTCACCCAAGAAATAAAAGTGTTCCCAAAACCAAAGTGCTGAAGGACATAAAATAAATATTCCCAACTCACACGATCAAAAGCCGCCGCGGCATCCAGAGATAAAAGTACCTCTGGCACCTGGTTTGAGGATGGTGTATAAAGGATGTTAAATACACGTCTAATACTGAAAAATAATTGTCTATTTTTGATAAAACCAGTTTGATCGCAAGACACAAGTGAAGGCAGAACTATTCTTTTAAGTTCGTTTCTTAAGACACGTATTTTTAAGTATGTTACCTCGCTTGTTGACAGTTTCGGCGAACACTTCCGCCTTCTTCAAAACAGTCACCAGATGTCGAGTGGTGACGTGCCTTATCAGCTGATGTTACTCTATGGAGGCGTGAACGTCCCGCCCAATTTGACAGGTAGTCCACGCCTCCTGCTGTCAGGTCGCTGCCCCAGGACTGCGCTCCAGGTATGTGACAGCGCGTACGCTCCCTCATCCCGGTTCATGGTCCTCTGCGCCCGCTTACGTATCTCCACTGCCTCCAAAATCCAACGCTGATATCTATTCTCTTCAGCGCGAATGACTCTGGCCTCTTCCCAATTCATAATATGATTTTGTCGTTTGCAGTGGTCTGAAATGGCTGATTTTAAGTTTTCTTGGCTTGCTTTTTCTTTTTCGGATCTTGTGAGTCTTTTTGTTGTTTCTTTTTCACATTCTAATTGGTGTTCTTTCCTGCGAGTGTGGAAGCATCTGCCCGTTTCACCAATATAGACTTTATTGCATGAACGGCAAGGGATTTCATATATGATATTGCATTTATTGTCCAGTTGTATTTTATCTTTGGGGTGAACTAGCAGCTGTCGGAGGTTCTTGTATGGTTTGACCGGGGTGTTGATGTGGTATTTCCTCATGGATCGTTGGATGCGTTCTGTAACTCCTTTTATGTATGGTAATGTGACAAAGCTCCGGTTTGTTTTTTCTGTGTTTTTTCTTGTTTGTTTGTTTCTTTCCTTTTTTTGTGTCTGTGATTTTCCTTTTCGAATTGCCCACGGTGGATATTGGCAGTTTTTTAATGCCTGTTGGATGTGTTGTTCCTCCTCCTGTCTGTCTTTCTCCTCCGTGATGTTCTGTGTTCGGTCGTATAGTGTTCTGATTACTGACATTTTGTGTGCGATGGGATGTTCAGATGTCCAGAGAAGATATTGGTCGGTATGTGTAGGTTTTCTGTATGTTGTAATTCTGATGTTCCCTTCTTCTGTGTGGTGTATTTTTAGGTCCAGAAATGCTATTGTCTTGTCCGTTTCCTCTTCGTGTGTGAATTTGATGTTGCCTGTCTTGTCTATGGAGTTTAGATGATCCGTGAGTTGTTGTGTGTGGCCTGTTTTGGTTATTTCAAGAATGTCATCAACATATCTTTTCCAGAAGATAGGTTTGCAGTCATCCAGTGCTGTTTCTATGGCTCGGGTTTCCAGATCCTCCATAAAAAAGTTGCATAGAGTGGCAGATAGCGGGTCCCTCATTGCAAATCCCTCTTTTTGTCTATAGATTGTACCTCTGTATTGGAAATATGTGGACGTGGAAATGAAATGTAATAGTTTTGTTATGTCCTGTGCTGTAAGTTTTGTACGTTTTTTCAGGGTTCTGTCTGCTTTTAACCGGTTTTCTACTATGTTAAGAGTGTTTGTGACCGGTGTTTTTGTAAAGAGGGATATGACGTCATGTGATATAAAGATTTCATCCTTTTTTATCTTGATTTCCTTTAGTTCTTTCGCCAGTTGTTTTGAGTTTTTGCAGTGGTATTCCGTGAGTCCGAGGAGTGGTTTAATTATGTCTGCCAGTGTCTTGGAAAGGTTGTAGGTAACTGATCCTATACTGTCTACTATGGGTCTTAGTGGTGCTCCGGGTTTATGAATTTTCGGTGTGCCGTATTTCCGGGGGGTGATGTCTGCTGTGGGGATGAGGTGGTTGTATGTTTGTTTATCAATTTTGTTGTCATCCATTAACGGTTTGAGTAATAGTTTTAGTCTTTTTTTCTTTTCCTCCGTCGGGTCTTTTTTGAGTATTTCATATGTGTATGGGTCCGTGAGCATTTCATTCATTTGTTTATCATATTGATTAGTGTCCATGATAACCGTGGTCCTCCCTTTATCAGCCGGTAGTATTGTTATTTTCTTGTTCTTTGTGAGTGTTCTGATGGCTTCCATTTCCTGTTTAGTTGTGTTTCTGGGTGGCGGTTTAGCTGAGGTGAGGATGCCTGCTATTTCGTTCCTTAATGCGGCTTTCTGTCCTTGGTCCTGTAACATGTTGCATGCTAGTTCCGTAGCCAGTATGAATTCTTCATTTGGGATTTTATTTGGTGTGATGGCATAGTTTAGTTCCCGTGAGAGTATAGTGCGTTCTGCTGTTGTTAGTGTGTGTTTAGACAGGTTGCATATCCATTTTTCATTTATTTGTTTGTCCTTGCATTTATTTTGTTTCTTTTTGATAAGCCTATTTAGTTTTTTAATATGGCGTGTTTTTGTTTTTGAGAATTCTTGTTCTTGTATTGCATTTAGATGTTCTTCCATACTTTTTTCCATGTCACTGCTGAGTTTGAACCGGAGTTTGAAATCTTGTGTTCTTTGTGTTATTTCTGTATTTAAATTGTTGATTTTGTTTGTCGTGTATCTAATTCTTTCTCTTACCAGAGCCATTCGCGCTCTTTCGATGGTCCTTTCCGCGTTTTTTGTTGGTATTGGATTTTTTATGTAGAGGCTTGCTGGAATGACGCCTTCGTCCCGGCAGCGGAGATTGAAGCGGAGATGGTTTCTTTGTCGCGCCAGTTTTTTCTTTAGTTTTTCCAGGCAGCGTACCTCTTTGGCACAATCTTCTCCATAACTTATTTTTAATATGTAGTGAAAATTCATTATGTCTGATAATTATAACTATTCTTTTAAGTTCGTTTCTTAAGACACGTATTTTTAAGTATGTTACCTCGCTTGTTGACAGTTTCGGCGAACACTTCCGCCTTCTTCAAAACAGTCACCAGATGTCGAGTGGTGACGTGCCTTATCAGCTGATGTTACTCTATGGAGGCGTGAACGTCCCGCCCAATTTGACAGGTAGTCCACGCCTCCTGCTGTCAGGTCGCTGTGGAGATACGTAAGTGGGCGCAGAGGACCATGAACCGGGACGAGGGAGCGTACGCGCTGTCACATACCTGGAGCGCAGTCCTGGGGCAGCGACCTGACAGCAGGAGGCGTGGACTACCTGTCAAATTGGGCGGGACGTTCACGCCTCCATAGAGTAACATCAGCTGATAAGGCACGTCACCACTTGACATCTGGTGACTGTTTTGAAGAAGGCGGAAGTGTTCGCCGAAACTGTCAACAAGCGAGGTAACATACTTAAAAATACGTGTCTTAAGAAACGAACTTAAAAGAATAGTTATAATTATCAGACATAATGAATTTTCACTACATATGAAGGCAGAACTGACTCAAGACGGAGAG
Organism: Neoarius graeffei; assembly: GCF_027579695.1. Lineage (NCBI taxonomy): Eukaryota > Metazoa > Chordata > Actinopteri > Siluriformes > Ariidae > Neoarius > Neoarius graeffei. The sequence continues at coordinate 31,423,721 of NC_083586.1, forward strand.
CCAACATCTTAGCGAGAATCTTAACATCAACGTTTAGGAGGCTAATAGGACGATATGAGGAACAATTAAGAGGATCTTTGCCCTTTTTCAGAAGCAAAGATATTGACGCTTGGTGTAGAGTTGGAGGCAGGCACTGGCTATGAAAGCTGTCATCAAATACATCCTTCAGCAAAGGACTAAGCTTTGGTGAGAACTTTTTATAAAATTCTGTAGGAAAGCCATCTGGACCAGGGCATTTTCCACTCTGCATGCATGTGATGGCGTCATTAATTTCGTCTAGAGAAAAAGGGCGATCTAGTGACTTTCTGATGTTCTCATCCACAATAGGAAGATCTAAACCTTCAAAAAATGTCCTCATCACAATCGGGTCAGAAGGCTCCTGAGATGAGTATAATTTGCTATAAAATTCCCTGAACTGTCTATTGATATCTGAAGGGTCTGAGACCAACCCTGTTTCAGATTCAATTTGATCAATTACATGAGTTGTAGATATCTGTCTTAGGCTGTAGGCAAGGGCTCTACCAGGTTTCTCTGTTAGGGTTTTGCTGGGATTCGAACCTGGTTCGTTGGTGTGATAATCCAGCAAACCCCCACTAGGCCACCAGGGGGATGACTCAAATGCAGAGGCGTGAGGCGGAAGCAGAAAAAGAATCAAAAGGTTTATTTAAACTATATACACTATATACAGGGCAAAACAAAAGACAAAAAAAAACCAAAGAGTATAATCCAAAAGAAAAGCAAAGTGCAAAAATACAAAAGCTAAGAAGATCAAAAAACACAGTACAAAGGAAACTGGAGATAAACATAACAGCACAAAGACTCCGTGACAAGAGGACTGAACTCAGGGGTATAAATAGACAAACTAATTAAGGACACAGGTGAAGATAATTAGGCAATTAACACAAACACAAAACACAGGAACAGTGGCGGCCTCTAGAGGCCAAAATAAACACGACATGAAAAGGAAATAACAGCGGCCTCTAGAGGCCAAAACAGTCCTAGTCCTAACAGGACCCCCCCCTCTAGGAGCGTCTCCTGACGTTCCCAGGGCGATCCGGATGGGCCGAATGGAAGTCCCGACATAGTTCTTTATCAAGGACATCCCGAGCAGGAACCCAGCAGCGCTCCTCAGGACCATAGCCCTCCCAGTCCACTAGATATTGCAACCCGCCGCGGACCCGGCGGGAGTCAAGCAGGCGATTAACAGTGAACACAGTCTGCCCCTGGAAGATGCGGGGGGGTGGGGGGTTCCTAGGGGCAGGGGCATACGTAGACGTCAGTACGGGCCGTAACAGGGAAACATGGAAAGTGGGGTTGATCCTCAGAGTCCGGGGCAACTGGAGCCGGTAGGAGACAGGGTTCACCCTGCGCACCACCTTGAAGGGGCCAATGTAGCGAGGAGCAAGCTTGCGGTTCTCCACCCGCAGTGGAAGGTCCTTAGTGGACAGCCAAACACGCTGCCCAGGGCGGAAAGCGTGTGCAGGTCTTCTATGGCGGTTGGCCTGAGTCTGGTTGGTTCTGGAGGTCTGTATGAGGGTCTTCCTGACCTTGCTCCAGGTCTTGCGACACCGTCTCACATATTGGTTGACCGAGGGCACCCCCGCGTCCTCCTCCTGGTCCGGGAACAGAGGTGGCTGGAACCCGAATTGGCACTGGAATGGCGACAGCTTGGTGGCCGATGACTGCAGGGTGTTGTGGGCGTACTCCGCCCATGGCAGCCAGGTGCTCCACGATGTCGGGTTATCCATAGCCAGGCCTCGCAGGGTGGTTTCCAGGTCCTGGTTGAGCCTCTCCGTCTGACCATTGGACTGTGGGTGAAACCCAGAGGAGAGGCTGGCAGTGGCTCCGATGACCTTGCAGAACCCGTGCCACACTCGGGAGGAGAACTGGGGCCCTCGGTCTGAGACGATGTCCTGTGGAAGACCAAAGACTCGGAAGACATGATTAAACAAAAGTTTCGCAGTTTCAAGAGCAGAGGGGAGTTTGCACAGTGGTATGAAGCGGCAGGCCTTGGAGAATCTGTCAACTAAGACCAAAATGACCGTGTTACCTTGTGACTCAGGGAGACCCGTGATAAAGTCGACTGCCACGTGGGACCAGGGATGCCGGGGAATGGTCAGAGGATGCAGGAGACCCTGGGGACGCTGTCGTGGGTTCTTGGTTCTGGTGCAAACCTCACAGGACAGGACAAATGACCTTACTTCCTTCTCCATGTTAGGCCACCAGAAGCGTCTTTTCAGGAAGTCCAGGGTCCTCCGAGCTCCCGGGTGGGCGGTGAGAGGGGAAGAGTGACCCCACTGGAGAACCTTGGCCCGGGCTTGATGTGGGACGTACAAGAGGCCTGGTGGCCCCGTCCCAGGACCGGGGTCCTGGCGTTGGGCTCGTCGGACAGCCTCCTCAATACCCCAGCGGACAGGGGCCACAATCCGGGACACAGGGATAATAGGCCCAACTTCATTCTCCCTGTTAGTGGCAGAGAACAGTCTGGACAGTGCGTCAGGTTTGGTGTTCTTGGAGCCGGGGCGGTATGAGAGGGTGAAGTCAAACCGACTGAAAAACAGGGCCCACCTAGCCTGTCGAGGGTTCAGTCTCTTGGCTTGCTGGAGGTACTCCAGGTTCTTGTGGTCAGTCCAAACCAGGAATGGATGTTGTGCTCCCTCCAGCCAGTGCCTCCACTCCTCAAGGGCCAGTTTGACCGCTAGCAGTTCTCGATCCCCCACATCGTACCGGGACTCAGCAGGACTCAGGCGGTGGGAGAAGTAAGCGCAGGGGTGCAGCTTTCCTTCCGAACATTGAGAGAGCACTGCGCCGACACCACTGTCCGAGGCGTCCACCTCCACGATGAATGGTTGGGAGGTGTCCGGGAGAACCAGAATGGGTGCCGTGCAGAAGCGGTCCTTGAGGTCTTTGAACGCCTTTTCTGCCTGAGGAGACCAGCCATAAGATCCACCTGTCCCTTTGGTGAGGTCTGACATGGGTGCTGCCACAGAACTGAAGTTCCTGATGAACTTGCGGTAGAAGTTAGCGAATCCTAAGAACCGCTGAACCTCCTTAACGGACTTGGGAGTAGGCCAATCCCGGACGGCCAGGGTCTTGGCAGGGTCCATTTGGAGTTGGCCTGTCCGTACAATAAATCCCAGAAAGGAGACCTCGGGAACATGAAATTCGCATTTCTGGGCCTTGGCGAACAGATTGTTCTGTAGCAGCCTCTGGAGAACCTGGCGGACATGGTGGCGGTGCTCCTGCACGGTCTTGGAAAAGATAAGGATGTCGTCGAGGTAGACAAAAACGTATAGGTTAATCATGTCCCTTAAGACGTCGTTGATTAGGGCCTGAAAAACAGCTGGTGCGTTGGTGAGTCCGAAGGGCATCACCTGGTATTCGTAGTGCCCAGACGGGGTGTTAAAGGCAGTCTTCCACTCGTCTCCCTGTCGGATACGGATGAGGTGGTATGCGTTCCGTAGGTCCAACTTGGTGAAGACGGTGGCGCCTTGGAGCAGGTCGAAAGCAGTGGACATCAGCGGAAGGGGATATCGGTTGCGCACAGTAATCTTGTTCAGGCCCCTGTAGTCAATACATGGTCGAAGCCCCCCATCCTTCTTGCCGACAAAGAAGAAGCCGGCACCAGCAGGTGAGGTGGAGGGTCGAATGAACCCAGAGACCAGGGCGTCTTTGAGGTATTCCTCCATAGCCTTGCGTTCTGGCTGAGAGAGGGAAAACAGTCTGCCACGAGGAGGGGTAGTCCCAGGGAGCAAGTCGATGGCACAGTCGTAGGCCCGGTGCGGAGGAAGAACGGCGGCCCTGCTCTTGCTGAATACCTCCTTGAGATCCCAGTACTCTGTGGGAACTTGAGATAACTCGGTGAGATCAGGGGGCTCGGCAGGAGACACAGGAGAGCTAGAGAGCAGACAAGAGGCATGGCATGCAGGGCCCCATTCCACAACCTGGCTTGTTACCCAGTCTATGCGAGGGTTGTGGCGAGTAAGCCAAGGAAGGCCTAGAATAACTGGGAACTCAGGTGAAGGAATCAGGTGCAGGGATATTTCTTCCTTGTGACCTTGAGACTGGAGGAAAACTGGAGAAGTAACTTGGGTGACTCTTCCATCACCTAACGCTTGGCCATCGAGGGCAGACACAGACAGTGGGACTTCAAGAGGTGCAGTCGGAATATTGATGCTTTGGGCGAAGTGAATATCCATAAAGTTCCCAGCCGCCCCTGAGTCTATCAAAGCTTGACAAGAGTGGACAGACTCACCCCAGGAGATGGAGACCGGGATGTAGATTCCTTGGCCAGGGAGTCCGGGAGAGAGGGTAGGCCCCGTCACAACCCTCCCTCGGCTGGACGGGGCGGTCCTTTTCCCAAGAGTTCGGGACATGATGCTCGGAAGTGACCAGGCTTGCCACAGTAGATGCAGCACTTGTCCCTCCTTCTGCGCTCCCTCTCAGATGCGGAGAGGCGAGTACGACCCACTTGCATGGGTTCTGGACAGTCACTGAAGGAGGTAGACGGTCTCCAGGTAGAGGTAGGGAGGCTGGGGGGGCTCAAGGCTTGGTGGCGTTCTCTCATCCTGTTGTCCAGACGAATAGCATGTGAGATGAGGGTTTCGAGGTCACTTGGGCATCCAATAGAGGCCAGACCGTCCTTGATGGGGTCAGACAGACCATGGTGGAAGGCTGACACCAGGGCAGTCTCGTTCCATCCACTTACTGCTGCGAGTGTTCGGAACGAGATGGCGTAATCTGCGACGCTTCCTCCTTGCCGGATGGACATGAGCTTTCGGGCTGCGTCGGTACTGATGTCTGCCTGATCGAAGACCCGAAGCATCTCTTCAGAAAACAGCTGGAAATCAAAGCACTCAGGTCCCTGTCTTTGCCAGATAGCAGTAGCCCAGGCTCGCGCCTTACCAGCTAATAAGGTTATCACAAAGGCAATCTTGCGGCGATCCGTAGTGTAGGTGGTAGGCTGAAGCTCAAAGGTGAGTTGACACTGGGTAAGGAACTCTCGGCACTCACTGTGCTTGCCGTCATACCTCTGTGGTGCAGGAAGGCTGGGTTCGCGAGGTGAAGAAGGCAGCATTGCAGGAGGCACTGGAGCAGGAGTGGGAGCTGGATCAGGAGCAGGAACTGGATCAGGAGCAGGAGATGCAGGCAGAGATGTCAGCTGTGCCAGGGTTTTCCCAATTTGCTGAAGCAGTTCCTCGTGGCGAGCAAGGGCCTCACGTTGGCTGGTGAGTGTACGTCCATGAGCGTCCATGGTCGCTCCGAAGCGTGTCAAAGCTGCCATAATTCCCTGAAGGTTGGCCGGGTAGACAGTTGAAGCAGCCTCTGCTGAGTCGGTTATGACGGAGTCTTTCTGTTAGGGTTTTGCTGGGATTCGAACCTGGTTCGTTGGTGTGATAATCCAGCAAACCCCCACTAGGCCACCAGGGGGATGACTCAAATGCAGAGGCGTGAGGCGGAAGCAGAAAAAGAATCAAAAGGTTTATTTAAACTATATACACTATATACAGGGCAAAACAAAAGACAAAAAAAAACCAAAGAGTATAATCCAAAAGAAAAGCAAAGTGCAAAAATACAAAAGCTAAGAAGATCAAAAAACACAGTACAAAGGAAACTGGAGATAAACATAACAGCACAAAGACTCCGTGACAAGAGGACTGAACTCAGGGGTATAAATAGACAAACTAATTAAGGACACAGGTGAAGATAATTAGGCAATTAACACAAACACAAAACACAGGAACAGTGGCGGCCTCTAGAGGCCAAAATAAACACGACATGAAAAGGAAATAACAGCGGCCTCTAGAGGCCAAAACAGTCCTAGTCCTAACAGGACCCCCCCCTCTAGGAGCGTCTCCTGACGTTCCCAGGGCGATCCGGATGGGCCGAATGGAAGTCCCGACATAGTTCTTTATCAAGGACATCCCGAGCAGGAACCCAGCAGCGCTCCTCAGGACCATAGCCCTCCCAGTCCACTAGATATTGCAACCCGCCGCGGACCCGGCGGGAGTCAAGCAGGCGATTAACAGTGAACACAGTCTGCCCCTGGAAGATGCGGGGGGGTGGGGGGTTCCTAGGGGCAGGGGCATACGTAGACGTCAGTACGGGCCGTAACAGGGAAACATGGAAAGTGGGGTTGATCCTCAGAGTCCGGGGCAACTGGAGCCGGTAGGAGACAGGGTTCACCCTGCGCACCACCTTGAAGGGGCCAATGTAGCGAGGAGCAAGCTTGCGGTTCTCCACCCGCAGTGGAAGGTCCTTAGTGGACAGCCAAACACGCTGCCCAGGGCGGAAAGCGTGTGCAGGTCTTCTATGGCGGTTGGCCTGAGTCTGGTTGGTTCTGGAGGTCTGTATGAGGGTCTTCCTGACCTTGCTCCAGGTCTTGCGACACCGTCTCACATATTGGTTGACCGAGGGCACCCCCGCGTCCTCCTCCTGGTCCGGGAACAGAGGTGGCTGGAACCCGAATTGGCACTGGAATGGCGACAGCTTGGTGGCCGATGACTGCAGGGTGTTGTGGGCGTACTCCGCCCATGGCAGCCAGGTGCTCCACGATGTCGGGTTATCCATAGCCAGGCCTCGCAGGGTGGTTTCCAGGTCCTGGTTGAGCCTCTCCGTCTGACCATTGGACTGTGGGTGAAACCCAGAGGAGAGGCTGGCAGTGGCTCCGATGACCTTGCAGAACCCGTGCCACACTCGGGAGGAGAACTGGGGCCCTCGGTCTGAGACGATGTCCTGTGGAAGACCAAAGACTCGGAAGACATGATTAAACAAAAGTTTCGCAGTTTCAAGAGCAGAGGGGAGTTTGCACAGTGGTATGAAGCGGCAGGCCTTGGAGAATCTGTCAACTAAGACCAAAATGACCGTGTTACCTTGTGACTCAGGGAGACCCGTGATAAAGTCGACTGCCACGTGGGACCAGGGATGCCGGGGAATGGTCAGAGGATGCAGGAGACCCTGGGGACGCTGTCGTGGGTTCTTGGTTCTGGTGCAAACCTCACAGGACAGGACAAATGACCTTACTTCCTTCTCCATGTTAGGCCACCAGAAGCGTCTTTTCAGGAAGTCCAGGGTCCTCCGAGCTCCCGGGTGGGCGGTGAGAGGGGAAGAGTGACCCCACTGGAGAACCTTGGCCCGGGCTTGATGTGGGACGTACAAGAGGCCTGGTGGCCCCGTCCCAGGACCGGGGTCCTGGCGTTGGGCTCGTCGGACAGCCTCCTCAATACCCCAGCGGACAGGGGCCACAATCCGGGACACAGGGATAATAGGCCCAACTTCATTCTCCCTGTTAGTGGCAGAGAACAGTCTGGACAGTGCGTCAGGTTTGGTGTTCTTGGAGCCGGGGCGGTATGAGAGGGTGAAGTCAAACCGACTGAAAAACAGGGCCCACCTAGCCTGTCGAGGGTTCAGTCTCTTGGCTTGCTGGAGGTACTCCAGGTTCTTGTGGTCAGTCCAAACCAGGAATGGATGTTGTGCTCCCTCCAGCCAGTGCCTCCACTCCTCAAGGGCCAGTTTGACCGCTAGCAGTTCTCGATCCCCCACATCGTACCGGGACTCAGCAGGACTCAGGCGGTGGGAGAAGTAAGCGCAGGGGTGCAGCTTTCCTTCCGAACATTGAGAGAGCACTGCGCCGACACCACTGTCCGAGGCGTCCACCTCCACGATGAATGGTTGGGAGGTGTCCGGGAGAACCAGAATGGGTGCCGTGCAGAAGCGGTCCTTGAGGTCTTTGAACGCCTTTTCTGCCTGAGGAGACCAGCCATAAGATCCACCTGTCCCTTTGGTGAGGTCTGACATGGGTGCTGCCACAGAACTGAAGTTCCTGATGAACTTGCGGTAGAAGTTAGCGAATCCTAAGAACCGCTGAACCTCCTTAACGGACTTGGGAGTAGGCCAATCCCGGACGGCCAGGGTCTTGGCAGGGTCCATTTGGAGTTGGCCTGTCCGTACAATAAATCCCAGAAAGGAGACCTCGGGAACATGAAATTCGCATTTCTGGGCCTTGGCGAACAGATTGTTCTGTAGCAGCCTCTGGAGAACCTGGCGGACATGGTGGCGGTGCTCCTGCACGGTCTTGGAAAAGATAAGGATGTCGTCGAGGTAGACAAAAACGTATAGGTTAATCATGTCCCTTAAGACGTCGTTGATTAGGGCCTGAAAAACAGCTGGTGCGTTGGTGAGTCCGAAGGGCATCACCTGGTATTCGTAGTGCCCAGACGGGGTGTTAAAGGCAGTCTTCCACTCGTCTCCCTGTCGGATACGGATGAGGTGGTATGCGTTCCGTAGGTCCAACTTGGTGAAGACGGTGGCGCCTTGGAGCAGGTCGAAAGCAGTGGACATCAGCGGAAGGGGATATCGGTTGCGCACAGTAATCTTGTTCAGGCCCCTGTAGTCAATACATGGTCGAAGCCCCCCATCCTTCTTGCCGACAAAGAAGAAGCCGGCACCAGCAGGTGAGGTGGAGGGTCGAATGAACCCAGAGACCAGGGCGTCTTTGAGGTATTCCTCCATAGCCTTGCGTTCTGGCTGAGAGAGGGAAAACAGTCTGCCACGAGGAGGGGTAGTCCCAGGGAGCAAGTCGATGGCACAGTCGTAGGCCCGGTGCGGAGGAAGAACGGCGGCCCTGCTCTTGCTGAATACCTCCTTGAGATCCCAGTACTCTGTGGGAACTTGAGATAACTCGGTGAGATCAGGGGGCTCGGCAGGAGACACAGGAGAGCTAGAGAGCAGACAAGAGGCATGGCATGCAGGGCCCCATTCCACAACCTGGCTTGTTACCCAGTCTATGCGAGGGTTGTGGCGAGTAAGCCAAGGAAGGCCTAGAATAACTGGGAACTCAGGTGAAGGAATCAGGTGCAGGGATATTTCTTCCTTGTGACCTTGAGACTGGAGGAAAACTGGAGAAGTAACTTGGGTGACTCTTCCATCACCTAACGCTTGGCCATCGAGGGCAGACACAGACAGTGGGACTTCAAGAGGTGCAGTCGGAATATTGATGCTTTGGGCGAAGTGAATATCCATAAAGTTCCCAGCCGCCCCTGAGTCTATCAAAGCTTGACAAGAGTGGACAGACTCACCCCAGGAGATGGAGACCGGGATGTAGATTCCTTGGCCAGGGAGTCCGGGAGAGAGGGTAGGCCCCGTCACAACCCTCCCTCGGCTGGACGGGGCGGTCCTTTTCCCAAGAGTTCGGGACATGATGCTCGGAAGTGACCAGGCTTGCCACAGTAGATGCAGCACTTGTCCCTCCTTCTGCGCTCCCTCTCAGATGCGGAGAGGCGAGTACGACCCACTTGCATGGGTTCTGGACAGTCACTGAAGGAGGTAGACGGTCTCCAGGTAGAGGTAGGGAGGCTGGGGGGGCTCAAGGCTTGGTGGCGTTCTCTCATCCTGTTGTCCAGACGAATAGCATGTGAGATGAGGGTTTCGAGGTCACTTGGGCATCCAATAGAGGCCAGACCGTCCTTGATGGGGTCAGACAGACCATGGTGGAAGGCTGACACCAGGGCAGTCTCGTTCCATCCACTTACTGCTGCGAGTGTTCGGAACGAGATGGCGTAATCTGCGACGCTTCCTCCTTGCCGGATGGACATGAGCTTTCGGGCTGCGTCGGTACTGATGTCTGCCTGATCGAAGACCCGAAGCATCTCTTCAGAAAACAGCTGGAAATCAAAGCACTCAGGTCCCTGTCTTTGCCAGATAGCAGTAGCCCAGGCTCGCGCCTTACCAGCTAATAAGGTTATCACAAAGGCAATCTTGCGGCGATCCGTAGTGTAGGTGGTAGGCTGAAGCTCAAAGGTGAGTTGACACTGGGTAAGGAACTCTCGGCACTCACTGTGCTTGCCGTCATACCTCTGTGGTGCAGGAAGGCTGGGTTCGCGAGGTGAAGAAGGCAGCATTGCAGGAGGCACTGGAGCAGGAGTGGGAGCTGGATCAGGAGCAGGAACTGGATCAGGAGCAGGAGATGCAGGCAGAGATGTCAGCTGTGCCAGGGTTTTCCCAATTTGCTGAAGCAGTTCCTCGTGGCGAGCAAGGGCCTCACGTTGGCTGGTGAGTGTACGTCCATGAGCGTCCATGGTCGCTCCGAAGCGTGTCAAAGCTGCCATAATTCCCTGAAGGTTGGCCGGGTAGACAGTTGAAGCAGCCTCTGCTGAGTCGGTTATGACGGAGTCTTTCTGTTAGGGTTTTGCTGGGATTCGAACCTGGTTCGTTGGTGTGATAATCCAGCAAACCCCCACTAGGCCACCAGGGGGATGACTCAAATGCAGAGGCGTGAGGCGGAAGCAGAAAAAGAATCAAAAGGTTTATTTAAACTATATACACTATATACAGGGCAAAACAAAAGACAAAAAAAAACCAAAGAGTATAATCCAAAAGAAAAGCAAAGTGCAAAAATACAAAAGCTAAGAAGATCAAAAAACACAGTACAAAGGAAACTGGAGATAAACATAACAGCACAAAGACTCCGTGACAAGAGGACTGAACTCAGGGGTATAAATAGACAAACTAATTAAGGACACAGGTGAAGATAATTAGGCAATTAACACAAACACAAAACACAGGAACAGTGGCGGCCTCTAGAGGCCAAAATAAACACGACATGAAAAGGAAATAACAGCGGCCTCTAGAGGCCAAAACAGTCCTAGTCCTAACATTCTCTCCATGTTCATATGACCTATGCCTATTTTTCAAAAGGGCTCGTTCTGCCTGACCAGTTGAAAGCATGTCAAATTCAGCCTGATGCATTGTTCGCTTTTTTAACAGCTCTGGGGTTGGAGCAGTAGCATATATTTTGTCCACAGCAGAAATGAGCTCTGAGAGTTCAGCCTGTCTGGCCAGTCGCGCTGTTCGTACTGAAGCATTATATGAAATAATACGTCCCCTCAGGTAAGCTTTCAGCGCCTCTCAAAGCAAGGAGGGAGAAGTTGTTTCATTTACATTGGTTTCCAAGAATATGTCAATGTGAGTATTAATGTAAGTAACAAATGAATCATCTGACAAAAGTAGTGGGTTGAGTCTCCATCTAAATCTGCTAATTCTTTGGTTAGGGAAGATCAAAGAGAGTGTTACAGGGGCATGATCAGATATCATAATACTGTTATAATCGCATTTATGAATCAGTGGGAGTAAGGACTTGTGTCTGAAAAAATAATCTATGCGGGAATATGTATGATGGACAGGAGAAAAAAAAGAATATTCCCTCCTTGTAGGGTAAAGGAATCTCCAGGGGTCAGACACGCCATAAGATTGCAGAAAAGTCTCTAAACATTCAGCTGTTTTAGACTTACTAATTGGGCGGGTTGATGATCTATCCAATATAGGATTTATTACACAATTGCAGTCACCAGCTAAAATAAGTTGATGAGTATCCAGGTAAGGTATACGGGACAGAAAGTTGCTCATAAACCCAGAATCGTCCCAGTTTGGAGCGTAAACACAAGCCAATATGACAGGCCGATTATAAAGTTTACCTACTACAATAACAAAACGTCCATTTGGATCTGAGATGGTTTCAGTAGCAACAAACAAAACTGATTTGCTTATCAAAATTCCAGCCCCCCTGGCTTTGCTAGTAAAACAAGAGTGAAATACCTGTCCAACCCAGCCTCTCCTCAAACTAATATGGTCAGAACTGCGCATATGCGTCTCAGTTAAAAACGCTATATCGGTTTTCAGACTTTTAAGATGGGCTAGGACCTTAGTGCGTTTGATAGGGTGGTTGAGTCCCTTCACATTCCAATTAGTAAAGTTAACAGACTGACCTCTTCCCCTAAATGCTGTATGTGGATTAGCTATATTGAACAATATAGGTTATATGACAGAAACATATCAATCTGACAAGTGACATTTTCATATTGGCTCTGGCAAATAGACAAGGTGGAACCACAGGTGGGCACAAAAAAAAGAAATCAAATACACAATACATAAAAAGACTATAGAGAAACACACATTTACCCTCCACCCTCTAGCACTTTCCCAAACAAAGTGCTCAACCCCTTGGGCAGCAAACCCAAAACATCTCACATCTCTAGCTTGGGTCACTAACATAGTCAAACCTGACCCAAAGCACAGCGGGCAAACCAGGAACTTAAACGCATAACTGGCAAATGCTTATGAATTATTATGCTAACAATCTGAAATAGTAGGCTGACATAGAAGGGCCAAAATATAGCCTGCTTTATCATCATCAACAGCAGATCATCAAATTACTGGCGTCACCAAACTGCGGCATATTGAATATTGAGGAAAAAAGTGGCTGATGAGTGGCTCTACCAAAAAAAAAAAAAAAAAGATCTGACTGAATCTAATACAAGCGCGGAGAAATTAAAGCGAAAAAGTGTTCAAAGTAGGACATGTAGGAAAGGAAAATCAGTTGGATTAACCCCAGGGGCTATTAGTGCTTGAAGTATAACCTACAAGGAAACAAATGACGGTCTCTGAGGTTCCTGGCATAAACCACAAAACAAAAATTAACAATATAATTGTCATTGTAGTATGAATATGTGCTCAACATTCATAAACTGAGAAGGACAAACAGCAGTCAAATATGCGGACTTGTAGTAGCCTCAGATACCTCAGTGTGCGGGAGAATGTTCCCCTTAATGTATGAGACGGCTTGCACAGGATCGGTGAAGGAATTTTCCTCCTCTCCCAACGTGATCCGGAATGTAGCTGGGTAACGGAAACCAAACCTGACATCTCTGACATTCTTAAGAAGCTGCCTTGCCTCCGTAAAAGCAGCGCGCCTCTTGATTACCTCTGGAGGGAAATCTGGAAAGATGTGCACGCGTTTCCCCTGGTATGATAGCTGCCTCTTCTGACTGGAGATGCGAAGGATGCGATCCTTCACGTCTCCATGATGCACACGGATTATGAAGGGCCTTGGCTTCGCTTCGGGAGGGGGTCTCTCTGCTAGTGATCGGTGGCAACGGTCCAAGCGTGGAATTTCCTCCAGACCCAGTATCTCCTTCAGCGCTGTTGCGCAGAACTGCAGCGCGTTGCTTCCTTCTTTTCCCTCCTCTATTCCCACCAACCGAATGTTTTGACGTCGGTTACGGCCTTCCAAGTCCAGACATTTTTCAGATAGCCGATGCACCTCGGCCTGCAGCTTTTCCACTGTAGCTTCCAGACGCATGACTGTAGAGCTCCACTCTGTAGTAGATTGCTCAAGGTCGTCAATGCGCGTTGAGTTCTGAGTGTTAGCAGACTGTAAAGAGCTGCCAGTCGTTTGCAATTCTTGACGAACTGAGGCTATCTCTTGACGAAGGGCAGTGGTTTGAGTGTCAATTTTCGATCCCAATGATTCAATTGCTGCCATAATTTTCTCAACGAAATCTGGGGGAGATTGTGCGTCAACCTCGGAGTTAGCTTTTTTGCTAGTTGTAGCACCTTTCTGTCGGTTAGCCATTTTGCAAACAAAGGTGAGGAAAAGAGAAAAACAGTCCTTACTGCAATTTCAGCCCTTCAAAAGTCTCACAAAGCATTCAGACGTGCGATTTCACAATCACTGGCCACTTTGCGCATTCATTAATACAGTTAAATAAAAGATGCCCGCTGAGCTCGAGAACCACGCAGCCTCACATGTCGAGCGCAAACCGGAACTCCCAAAAATCCATTTTAATTCCAGCTTGTAATGCAACAAAAGAGGACAAACACCAAGGGGATGAATACTTTTGCAAAACACTAGTTAGTTGGTGTTATTCAAAAAGACAACTATATAGATGATTGAAGAGCTCTCTGCTTCAGGGTCCTACATCATATATAGTAAAACAGCCTATACAGGATACGGCAATTTGCTGTTAATTTGTTAATATATAAAGTTTGGCTGTTAATTTTAAGCAAAAGTCTGGTCATTGATTTAAGTAGTACACAAAAAAAAAAAAAAATTACAAAACATTTTAGTAAATTAGGTTGTTTGGTAAATGTTGTAGAAAGGAAATGGAAACTGGTTCTCCAAACCCTCCGGAACACCTTGGGATTCATCTGTTATCAGTTTATTTGTCTTTACAACAATACCAGATTATTAGTTACACAGATTTATCAGGTTCATACTGTTGGCTAGAATGTATTTGCTTGTGAGAGGAAAACAGTCTATTTAACTCTGAACTGAAAGAGTATTTCTACATTGTAATTATACATGAAACCAATGTGAAATGTTTGGTGTGTTATAAGAAAAAAGACACTTGAGATATAAGTGCTGAAGAAAAATATTTTATTGATTATTTAACAGCAAAACCCCCTGCAATATAGCCATTATAATCTTATATTAATCTATATTAAATATTTATAAAGTTAGTTTCTTATATGCAGTTATTGCAAGGCTTTGTTGAATAGTTGATTCTGATTGGTTGATTAAGGCATTCTGTAGTCTGTTATTTCTGTATTGAACAATGTTGCCGTGGACAACGTCATTAGTGGAAGCAAGAAAATCATTTTTAATCAATAAAATATATTTTTAATCAATATTTTGTCAAATTATTGATTTCATTCCTAAGTAGCCATATAATAAGCAGGACAATGTATAGTGAGCTGGTTGTTGTCGCAAAAAAGAAAAGAAAACAAAACAAAAAAAACTTCAGGATGATTGAAGAGCTCTCTGCTTCAGGGTCCTATATCATCTTGTCAGGGTTTATTTTGCAATAATGATTTTTTGCAGGGGCAGCATGGTGGTGTAGTGGTTAGCGCTGTCGCCTCACAGCAAGAAGGTCCGGGTTCGAGCCCTGTGGCCGGCGAGGGCCTTTCTGTGCGGAGTTTGCATGCTCTCCCCATGTCCGCATGGGTTTTCTCCGGGTGCTCCGGTTTCCCCCACAGTCCAAAGACATGCAGGTTAGGTTAACTGGTGACTTTAAATTGACCGTAGATGTGAGTGTGAATGGTTGTCTGTGTCTATGTGTCAGCCCTGTGATGACCTGGCGACTTGTCCAGGGTGTACCCCGCCTTTCGCCCGTAGTCAGCTGGGATAGGCTCCAGCTTGCCTGCGACCCTGTAGAACAGGATAAAGCGGCTACAGATAATGAGATGAGATTTTTTGCAACAATTATCCCTTATATATTAATACAAATATTAATATTCTGTTCAAAATCCTATGACTGTCACTTGGGAGGTGTGGGGTATTGCAGTACAGATACTCCTGCAGACAGCAGCCCTATGGGAAACCCTCCATCCATTATCCGTAGCCACTTATCCTGTGTAGGGTCACAGGCAAGCTGGAGCCTATCCCAGCTGACTATGGGCGAGAGACGGGGTATTCCTTGGACAAGTCGCCAGGTCATTGCAGGGCTGACACATAGAGACAAACAACCATTCACGCTCTCATTCACACCTACAGTCAATTTAAAGCCACCAATTAGCCTAACCTGCATGCCTTTGGACTGTGGGGGAAACCAGAGCATCCAGAGGAAACCCATGCAGACACAGGGAGAACATGAAAACTCCACACAGAAAGGCCTCCGTTGGCCACTGGGCTCGAACCCAGAACCTTCTTGCTGTGAGGTGACAGTGCTAACTGCTACACCACCGTGCCGCCCCCTATAGGAAACCACTTAACATAAATACACTGCAACCCTGTGATAATGAACTCCTTGGGGGACATCCAAATAGTATGTTATACCAAAAAGTTCGTAATACTGAAATGCACCCATTTGTCACACCAAACACTCATTCTTAAATAAAACAAGATCAACAGTGTTTGATTTATATTTATGCTTAATTCACTTACCTATTTACGAAGTAAAGAAAATAAGTCACTCTTCAGTAAAGGAAATAAGTCACACTTGCCATCATTTGCTTGCAGCATCTCTTTTCTTTTCAGCCTATCATGTTGATTGCAGTTATGGGCAAAGTCTCAGAACTCTTTTTCTTTTGCTTTAAAAGTTGAAATTGAATTGTTCAGGATACCACATTCTTTAGACAAATGTGTTGCTTTTTTTATTACACTTTAGACAGTGCAGGATATGAAGTTTGTCTTCGACAAGTCACAGCAGCACACCTCGAACTGCCACTCACATACAAATGCACCATTAGGACTAATTATTGTGCACCTGTTCTGGATTAGAGCGCAATCACAGCGCATTTAGAAGGACTCTCACTAGACACACTGCGAAGTTTATGTTCTATATCTTTGTGTCTCATGTGACCAAGCCTTTTGTAGCACTGTGTTAATATTCTGGTTTCCGACTCTGTTTTGTATTTTGTATTTTACCCTTTGTAACCACCTTTGATATCTTGTCTGTGCCTCACTTGATCATGGCCTGTTTCTCAACTCTGATTTTTGATCACTGATTTGGATCTGTTTGCCAGCGTGTTTTTAAATAAAACTCTTCCAGCGATTACATCTGTCTATCGCCTGCATTTTCTGATAGACGAGAGTATCTTATGTTTCTGAGTAGCCATGACCACAGTGCTTACAGAGTAAAAACTCTAGCAAAACTGCATTTAGCTCATAAAATAAAGTCCTTTTAATGGATTTTTGAAGTCACTGATCGCGATTCTCGATAATTGTTAGCGATCGACACCTAAGCGAGGCTCGTTAGCCTTTGTTTTATGGCATTAACGTGTATTGTTAACTTGACTGTGGACTTGATTACTTAGTGTTTGTCTCTGAGGGGAAGAGGAGCACATGGCTCAGTGATGTTTTTTGAAGACTCCATCTCATTGTCATTAATGGCAGGGGACATGAGCGTTATATGTGAAAGTTCAGTTAAAGATTTAACTGATATAGCAGGGTTGCAGTGTATAGTCCAGGGGTTTTTCTGTGATTCTATTCCTCATGATCCTGAATGTGATGTTTTTAAACCTGTGTTGAAGTTTTATAGTGAAATTCAGCTTTACAAACTGCATATTCAGAATATATTATATATTTTTCACAGCATCATTGACTTCAAAATGAAAAATTGGAGACCTCAAAGGACCTCGAGATACAGAAATGCAAATTTAGATGTCTACTGACCTTAACATGTATCTCAGGAGGAATAGTGATTTAGACCATTTAATCTTTATGACAGTTTCAAATACAGTATGTGCAGGGTTTTTTTTTTCTTACAAATGCATATACTGTGTTTCCTTCTGTTACATAAAAAGCCACCCAGCTGTATTTATATACAGTGCCATGCAAAAGTATTCATCCCCCTTGGTGTTTGTCCTCTTTTGTTGCATTACAAGCTGGAATTAAAGAGTTGGTTAGTAAGGATGAGGTGAGGGCAGCCATGAAAAGAATGAAGACTGGGAAAGCAGTCGGACCAGATGGTATCCCGATTGAGACTTGGAGGTGTTTGGGTGAGACGGCTGTGGAGTTCCTAATGAGATTGTTTGTTTAATAAGATCCTAGAGAATGAGAAAATGCCAAATGAATGGAGAGTGTGCTAGTCCCAATATACAAGAATAAGGGAGATGTACAGAGCTGCAGTAATTACAGAAGAATAAAATTGATGAGCCACACCATGAAGCTATGGGAAAGGGTATTGGAGGCGAGATTGAGAAGAGAGGTAGCAATCTGTGAACAGCAGTATGGGTTTATGCCAAGGAAGAGCACGTCAGATGCAATTTTTGCTTTAAGAATGTTAATGGAGAAGTACAGAGAAGGCCAGAGAAAGCTACATTGTGTGTTTGTAGTCCTGGAGAAGGCATACTGTTGGTAACTCGCCAGCGCCCCCTATAACGATCCCACAATTTCCTTGCGCGCTCCACCCGGATGTGACGTAAAGTGGAACTGCTTTAACTGTATCGAGAGCGCCTCGATTCGCTCTCTCATGTTCTGACTACTGGAGTGGTCGGACGGACTGTAGGCACGCAAGCTACAGTGTTGAGACTAACCGCTATTGTCTGAGAACAGCCTGTTCAAATTAGTTTCGGCCGAACTTTTGAACGACCCGCTAAGTTTCAGCGATATAGTGGTTTCGATTCTAAACCTTTGCAAAGTTTAACTACAGTTAAGTAGTTTTCCACGCTAAGAGGCATTTGCGGACAGCTTCGCTCCTCTCAGCCTTTTTCTCGTCGACGCATCACCGGAGGTTTCTCCTGAAGCACCGTGGGCCAGCTAGGCCTTCATCTCCCTGCTTCGTTAGCCGCGGTTGGACGCAACGCGCCGCTAACCTCCTCTCCTCGGACTGCGACCCTCAGCGCGGACATCGGAGAAAGAACTTCCATCGCATTGAGTAGGCACTTGGGCAAATTTTTAATTTGTAGCTTATTCAGATGGTTGTTAGGTTCATGTTTAAGCTTTGAGCTATTTAGCATACCCGCTCAGACACGGAAGGTGTTTGTTTGTTTTTATTGTTTGTTTGTTTTTATTGTTTGTTTTGGTTCTGTTTTTTTTTTCTTTGAACTTGTTAGACAGGGTATCTTGCATGATATCTTTCCTTAACTCCATTGCTAGCTTCCCTATCTGATTAGCAGCGCAGCGACAAGTTTGTTATTTTAAGCTCCGAGGCTAGACCGCTACAAGGCCTAGTTCTCTCCATCCAACACATATACACACTCTCTCACACTCTTTCTCTCTCTCTCTCTCTCGCGTTGAGTTCTTTGCCTAGATAGTCTGTTGGAAATTGTTGTTAAGTGCAGTGTTTGGATCCAGCTGTAGCGTGGTCAGATTCTCCTTAGCAACTTATTGCTAGCTGGTAGGCTTGTGTTCTCGACTAGGCCTGCAGGCGCCATTTTTCCGACGCCATTTTGATACCTTCCTCATTGAGTTACCTGTGATGCGACACCTAGGCACTGACCGCCATTTTGTTTAAGCATTGCCAGAGTGGCTAGCATTAGCATCTGCCCACAGATACCTACACAAAGCACACATTAGCCACAGAGCTAATCCTTTGTTCTATTTAGCTAACATTCCTTTGTTTTAGCTAACATTCCTTTGTTTTAGCTAACGACAAGCTAGGTCACACACACACACACACGCATCGGCTTGCCCTAGCCTCACACACACGCACACACAAGGGATTCTTTTCTTTTTTTTTTTTCCTTCTATCTCTTTCTCTCTCTCTTTCCCTCAAATTTATAGTCCAGGTGTAATTGTTCCATTGTTTTGTCTTATTACCTTTGCTGACATTGAATGTATTTTGAGTTTATTATTATTAGTGAGTAGTAGACAAATAAAAGCTAATAGAATTGAATTGCATTTTGCTTGTTCCTGTTGTTTATTCACAAGGTCAACTATTTAGAACTCCTTTTTCCTTCAGAATTTAGCTTTTGTATACAACTGGGTTTCCCATCTAATACAGAGCTACCATTAATCTTGAGTGTAACCATTCACGGTGAGTATTAAGATTAATAATTTAAGATTTTATGAGACTGATCTTTATTTATAAATTGATTAATTTAATTATCAATTATCACATAATTTATAATTTAATTAATCCCAATTCCACCTACATTAAAGTGGTGCCCCGTGTGAGGAATAGTTTAATGACCTTGTGAATTTCTCAACAATAACTTGTAAACTGCTGTATACCCAAAATCAACTGCCAAGGTATAACACAGATGACTTTAATGGTGAATCATTAACAGTGTGTTAATCACAGAACTGAAATTCAGCTGCCAACCACAGTTAGCTGATAAACTGGTTTAATTGATTAGTACCTTAGAGTAATATCTAATCCAAGTACTTAAGTAATATTATTAATAATCATTATTATTAACTAATTATTAATTAAGCTAATTAATACAAGTGAAACATTAGTGAAAACAAAGTAGCTAAGAAACCACATCAATTATTTAGCAACTTGGATTAAATTAAATTCTAACCTAATCAACACCTAGTATTAATTTCCTTTAAGTTAATTAATACATTTCGAACAAAATGTCGCGTTCCCCATCAAGGGAGTCAGAAGGGCCCCTCCTCTCTCTCTTCGACGTTGTAGGCGATTTAGGCCAAGTCCTGGAGGATAGGAGAAATTACTTCTGTGATCTGGACCAAAAGGCTCGCTTTGATGAAATACACATAGCCGTTAGGGAACTTAAGGAGCGTACTATGACTCTCCCAGAAGGGCTACCCAAATTGTTCATGATCTACTATAAGGAAATGGAACATGTGTGTATGACCCTCGAACAAGAGAAAAGAACACTAAAACGACAACTGGCCGAAGCTCAAAGGAGAGCAGAAAGCGCGGAGAGTAGCCTCGTGGGCCTGAGAGCCACACAAGATGAACTAAAGCGCGAAATAGAATACCTCAGAGAAGAAGTGACGCAAGCACGTCGCTCAGATGAGGGATCGGCCAAACCCTCCCAAGAACAGAGTTCCGCTCTGGAGGAGGAAGAACCTGAGCTTAGAACGGTAGATCAGACACCGCACTCAAGCTCAACTCGCGTGAAAGTCGCGCGATCGCCACCTCGTGGCGCTGGGAGTTTTTACTTTACTCCCCACTACACCCCCTCGCGCTTCAATATCGCTGCAGCCTCTAGCCCGCAGAAAACGCCGCGCTACGTACCCTCAGACTCCTCTGACGGAGAGGCCGCCTACAAGCCGAAACGCAGACATAGGCGATATGAGAGCAGCTCAAATAGCGAAGACAGCGAGGACCCCTACGGGTCAAAATCAAAACGCCTCGTCGCAGAACGCAAAACTAGGATCCGCCAAATCGACGTCCTTGCGAAAGACATAGAGCGTTTTGAGCCGGAAAATCATAGACACCGAAGCGTTAATGATTATTTCCGGGAAATCGAGCGTAGCCTCCTGGACCTGCCAGAGGCTACGTCGCATGAAAAGGCCAGACTAGTCTGGAAAACTTTAGGTAGCGGCGTACGAGCATTCGTTGAGACCTTACCGCAGTCAGTCCTCGACAACTACAAGAAAATACGTAAGTACTTGAAAGAGGAATACTCGTTGTACGAGGATGAGACTGCTGCGACGATGGGTGCTATTCTGATCAGACAGAAACGAAGCGAACACCCTCGCGAGTACTACCGTCGGCTCCGTGCAGCGTACTTTCAGGGCAGAAGCGAGCCCGGGCTAGAGGAAGATCGCAACTTCAAGTCCCTCTTCCTCCATAACCTTCACCCGTGCATCCGTAACCAAGTAACACTCGCGTGTCGCCAGCGCCCCCATACTATGAGAGAAATGCGTCGCACCGCACAACTAACGTGGGAGACGTTCGTCCGACCCACAGACCGCCACGAGGACGATCCCAGAGTCCTCAGCCTATATGAGCAGGAAGATCAGTCCTTAGGCCTAGAAGGGGGTGAAGCCCCAAACCGCGGGCCCCCTTGGGCGAACCCAAACCCCGGCCACCAGACGTCGAGTCAACCCAAAGGTAACTGGAAAGTTCGACAAGCTGGAGCCAAGGGGGAACAGGGCCCCAACGCCAAAGGACAAGGTAACCGCAAACCTGGCAGTCACGGCCCTAAATCTCAGAATAGCGGACAGTCAAGGCCCCATCGCAACTCCTCTCGAAGGGAGCGGAGCCCTAAGCTAGCTACCGCTAAACAAGCCAACCAAGAGCCACTTGGGATGGCAGAACTGAGGGCTGAATTAGCACGGATTAAACAAGCCAACCAAGAGCCGCTTGGGATGGCAGAATTGAGGACCGAATTAGCACGGGTTAAACAACTGCTGAGCAATAAGAACAGGAAGGGTAAGCCGAGCAAGGACAGGGACGAACCGTCAGCATGACTAGGCCGGGACCCATCCCCACCACCACCGCGTGTCTACCTCGTGGGGTGGGGAAAGGACCCCTGCCCAATAGGCAGCGATGAGTTGAAACCACCCCCTCCGTTAGTGAAGCCTGACCCGCAGGATGCACCCCTGACGCAGTTTCTTGGAGATTTGGTTAGGAAAGGCAACGCCAAGCGTATCTATACCCCAGTTGTGGTAGAAGGCAACGTTTCCCTCCAAGCTCTCTTAGATACCGGGTCAAAAATCACCCTGATGTGTTCCAAAGTCTTCGCAGAGGTTTCTGATGCGCGGCGCGCGCAAGGTAGACCCATCAGAACCGAACGTTGTGACGTCAACTTGGTTAGCTTCACCCAGAATCAAGCCCCAGTAACAACCATTGCATGGTTAGAACTCACCTTCCAGGGCATGTCCATCACTCACCCCACTTACATCTGCTCTGTTGGGGTAGAACCGTTCCTCATTGGCCAAGACCTACTAGATAGGCTAGCGCCCCTCATTGACTGTCGTCGTGGGCAACTGTGGGCCCAGGTCGCGTCCCCACAGACCCCAGATCCTCGTCGTCACGATCGAGCCTGTTGCGATGAAGTTAGCGTGGAGGCTACTCCACTGATAGCTGAGTCAGGGCAGGTCCCCGAGAACCTCGAGACCACTCCGCTCCACCCTGAGCCGAGTCAAGACGCACCAAACTCAACCGACACTCCTCTCAACCGCAACGCGCTTGATGGCCACCCGTCTTTCCTTTGCTTTCTTGGCGAATCTGCCCCAACCAGGTACTACCCCTGGATATCTGGCAACATTGCTGTCAACGGCGTCACGGCACCTGCCGTCAGGTTAGCGCTTTGGTCAGAGAAGTCAGCCATCAGCCAAACGTGGTTCGACATAGTGCGTCAGAGCACTCCTTCCGCTGTCTTTGTGCAGAAGAGCCACCGGCTACTGTCAGCCGAACAACCCCAGAGCCCCATCAAAGCCACGGGCGTCTGCGCCGTGTCGCTCGCCATCGGTCAGAGAGAATTCCTTCATTTCTTGAGTGTCGTCCCCGGACTTCCTGACCCACTGGTCATTGGGGCAGACATCTTGGTCAGACTGGGAGCCCAACTGGACCTAGTCAACCGGGTCATCTGGACCCAAGCCGACGCTGCTAAGCACCCGTTCCAAGCTGACCCGGAACAAATGCGGTCAGGACAAACGATTCCCCAAGCCTGCCATGTCACTAGCGAATTTGACATTGTCATTCCCGCTAGGACTGCTGGTTCCCCTCTTAAGCTGGTCATCATGAAAGACCAACAGTTTCGTAGCCCCCAGGCGTTCTTCCAGCCTCTCAGATTCTTCATGGAGCTCGATTTAGCCGTGTGTGGGACTCCGCTGCTTGAAGTGAGTCATCGTTCCGCTTACCTCCTGGTTCAAAACTCCACGCGGGACGCCATCACGATCCCCGCCCGTCGGCCTTTAGGCCTTCTGATAGACCAGGCATTCCATGACTTTGAACTCACCATTCCAGTCATTGGTGAGCTGCCAACGCCGGACACTCATTCCGATCCAGTGGAACCTCCCTGGATCACTCTTCCTTTCCACATGATCCACGTCGAACCTCACGACATGCTTCGCGACGAGCGCATAGTCATGACCAGAACTGACACCCCGAAACACATGCTGGTGTATGCTCTTGCCACGCAATCGAGCAACGACACCCCTGCAACTGAGGTCGTTGATTCAGCTCTAGGTGAACCGTACCCAGGCTTCGAACGAGAAGTTCAACAACAGCTGGTGAAAGCTGACAGCCTGACCACGGACGCACAGAGACGACAGCTCCGTGAACTGTTCTACGACTTCAAGGCGATCTGGGCGCGAGATTCCAATGACTGCGGAGTCACGGACATCCACACCGTCCGAATCCCAACAGATCCGAACGCTCCACCGACGTTCGTGCGGCAATACAAAATCCCGTTAGCCGCATACGACTCAATACAAGAAACACTGGACACTCTGCTGGAAAAGCAGATCATTCGTGAGTGTAACTCGACTTACAACTCCCCCTTATGGCCAGTGCTGAAACCGAACGGCAAGTGGCGTCTCACCATTGACTATAGGCAGCTGAACAAGCAAGTGCCCTTGTCAAGATGGCCCATGATCCATCTGGATCAAGAACTTGCCAAGGTGAAGGGTGCAAAGTTCTTCTCCACCGCCGACGTGGCGAGTGGATTCTGGACCATGCGCGTGGATCCAGCTGACCAGCACAAGCTGGCCTTTTCTTTTGGGAACCGCCAGCTAACTTTCAACCGATGTCCGTTCGGCTACGCGAACTCCCCCGCTGAATTCAACATCTTCTTGCATAAGGCAATGAGCGATGCCGCAGCTCGTGGCAACTTGATCTATGTCGATGACATCCTCATTAGGTCACAGACTTTTGATGCACACCTCGAAGAGATACGCCATGTTCTGTCCCAGCTGTCCAGAGCAGGAGCGAAGCTCTCTGTCACCAAAGGGCAGTGGTGTCGCACCAAAGTTGAATACGTTGGACTGTGCGTCGGGCCAGATGGCATTGAACCCCAGTCAGGGAGGGTGCGGGCTATCCAAGATATCAAAGCCCCATCCAACGTACCCGAACTCAGGAGCTTCTTAGGGGTCTGCAACTACTCCCGACAGTTCATCGAGGACTACGCGGAGATAGCACGACCGCTCACTGAGCTCCTCCGGAAGGATAAACCCTTCCAGTGGAGTGAGCCTCAAGAACTCGCGTTCAAGAGCATGAAGCAGAAGCTCTGCTCTGCTCCCTGCCTCGCGTATCCCGACAAAGACAAACCGTTCTTCTTGGAGGCTAGTTTCTCCACCCACTGCCTGAGCGCTGCACTGTCACAGCAGCATGACAAAGATCGCCGTGTCGTAGCATACGCCAGTCGGCCCCTCAGTGCTGTGGAGTTGAAATTTTCAGACTGCGAAAAAGCCCTGCTGGCCACGGTCTGGGCCGTTGAACACTTTCGCAGTTACATTGGTGGCCAGAAGGTGGTGATAGAGACCAATCATCAACCGGTCTCGTTCTTGAACAGCCAGAGGCTGAGAGAGGGAAGAGTTTCGAACAGTCGCATCGCAGCTTGGATGATGGCACTACAGGGCTACGACGTCGAGGTGAAGTACGCCCAGAACCACAAGATGGTGCTTGGCCGAGGGCTGGCGGAATGCCAGCATTGCGACTGCGAGAATAGTCCAGATCAAACCGAACTAACAACCGTACCTGCTCTCCCCTCCGACCACCACTACTATGACGAGAACGTCTGCAAAGACCTCCCCACCGCTTACATAGATGGATGCTCATTCCATCATGAATGCAAAGTGCAAGCCGGTGTCGGTATCGTATGGGCGAACGGCCCTATACAAGGGAAATACCAACACCAACTCGGGGCTAAGACTAGCCAATATGCGGAGGTAGCAGCCGTGCTCATCGTCCTGCAACAAGCTGCCCGTGAGAACATCAAGCGGTTAGTCCTCTGCTCTGATTCAAATTATGCCAGGCATAGCTTCGTCTCACACTTTCCCTCGTGGAAGGTGCAGGACATGAAAAATGCAAGGGGCAAGGAAGTGAAACACTCCGAACTCTTCCTAGCATGCGATCGACTCGTAACCGAACAGGGAATGTGCGTCTATTGGAAGAAGGTGAAGGGACATTCTCAAGTCCCAGGACCTGACAAAGTCGGTAACGATGAGGCAGATGGCCTCGCCAAAGCGGGAGCCGTAGACGGCCCCCTTTGGGAATTCCAGCCGCCATGGCTTCCCGAGACGCCACGCCATGACGTAACCGCGATTACTCGCCGACAGGCTAGAGCAGGTCAAACTGACGCAGTACCCCAAGCAGGAACAGTGCAACTCGGCCGACTGCCCCAGGATGCCGACCTGGTGTCTATGCAGGAAAGGGATCCCGTGATCCACCAAATCCGTAAGTTCCTTGCGGACCCCGTGGCGTCCCCAATTTCCCCACAAGAGTTGCAACAGTCCCGAGACTTAAATCACCTTCACAATCTCAAAAACTGCTTAAAACTCGAGAAAGGACTCCTGGTGTACACACCACGCAACCAGGGACCTCCCCGGTGGGTCGTGCCCACAGATCATAGGGGGGTCATGTTGCAGTACGCTCATGACAGCCCGTGCGGGGGCCATAGGAACGCTCAGGCGACCTACCAGACACTCCAACAGATTGTCTATTGGCCCTTCATGATTCAGGACGTTACTGAGTATGTCAAAGGGTGCTTGATTTGCTGCCAATTCCGACCAGCCCAACCGTTGAACCGCGCCCCACTGCAAAGCAAAGGCATCTCATTCCCCTGGTCTAATCTCCAGATAGACTGGGTCGGACCAGTGCCGAAATCGGCTCGAGGTAATAAGTATCTCTTGACCGTCACTTGCGCGTTCACGAAGTGGGTGGAATGCTTGCCCGCCCCAAACGAAACCGCAGAGACCACCGCTCTCCTTCTTATGAACCATGTGTTCAGCCGTTGGGGCTTGCCCCTATCCATTGATTCCGACCGAGGTACTCATTTCACCGCAGAGGTCATGAGAGTGTTGTGGGAGATGCTCGGAGTCGAGGCAAAATTCCACATCGCGTATCATCCTCAGTCTTCCGGTCAGGTCGAACGCGCCAACCAAACCATCGTGAGCATGCTTCGCAAGTATGTGAGTCACCATGGCAAAGATTGGGACATCAAACTCCCTCTGGTGCTGATGGCCATTCGGTCCACTCCTCACCGCACCACCGGAGTCACCCCGTTCGAAATGATGACTGGCCGTGAAATGGTTCTTCCCTTACACCTCCTCTACCGACCAGAGGACCTAAGCGTTGCCACTGCGTACACCGCACACCAGTACGTCACCGACTTGCAACGCCACTTGCAGGCCACGTTTGCGTGGGCCCAGGAACACCTCGAAAAGAGTGCGAAAGGACAGAAAGCTTACTACGACAGAAAGGCGACACACCGTGAGTACGAAGTAGGCGACAGAGTCCTATACTTCAATTTCACCAAACCGGTAGGAGTAGCCAGGAAATTCTTACCCCGTTGGTCCGGCCCTTTCGAAATCGTCGGTAAACTGTCCCCCGTCGCCTACCGCATCAAAACTTCGAAGCCCAGCCAGGCGCCTTCGTATAGATGGGTCCATAGCAACCAAATAAAGCTTTTTGAGCAGTCCACACTCCATAGGGGGGTGGACAAACAGTAAGTTATAGCCTGCCCAACTTAGTTGCATGCCTCTCAATCCATAAGCGTGCATCTATAAGTAACCACCCTTGTTACCACTCAAATCGGAATAACAAACTCCTGTATGTTGCAGAAATCCAGGGTAGACTACTAACTCAACAGGAGGAGCTGCAGGGCCTAGGCAAAACCCTGCAGGGAACCATACTAACCGTTAACATGCATTCTACATTAATCAAGAACACAGTACATGCCGTAGACAGGCTAGCAGCAATCATGAGAAGCGAAGTCAAGTACGTCCGAGTAATCCGAGACCTAATGCAGGACCTGATGAGAGAAGTAAGTAGCTCTCTCAGCACCCTGAGTGGAGGTAAAATCCCACCATATTTGATACCCCTCAGCATGGTTGACAGCATACTCCGATCTACTACCACGACTAACGTTTACTCATCACAGATTCATCTGGCTTATAGTCTTGGCAGTGCTATCCCCATTTTTGTGAACCCTCAAAACCTAGAAATAGGCTTCATCCTCAATCTCCCTGTTATTGAACGGCAAAACGTATACAGAATCAAATCTGTCCTTAATGTAGGTTTCTGGAACAACGACGTACACGTACGTTTGCAGACACCTTCCACCATAGCCTATCACGATGACAACCCCTCTATCTACCTCGTCCCTAATTTAGACATGTGCACCTCTACCAAAGATATCCACTGGGTCTGCCCCAGCAATCCCTTTATCCGAGACACCACAGACCGTCTCTGTGGATTGACAAAAGTCCCCGAGCAGAAGTGTGCAGGCAAATTGTCTATTAAAGATGAAGGAATAGGAACTAGAGTAGAAAGAGCTGGTAATCGGTGGCTAATCAACACTCCCCAAACTGAGATTCTGGTATCATATGATCAACATAACACTGCCACTAGAATGAAGATCCCTAACGAAACCTCTCTCCTAAGTGTCCCACTAGGAGCCACTGTTCACGTGGGTGACATCACCCTCCATCACCTTAGCGCTGACCAGTATGAGACCGAGATAGAAATGCCCGATGCCTTCCCAGGTCACGAACTTGAGATAAACTCCACCCTCCAAGCACAACTACTGCTGGAAGGGACCAAAACCGTGCAATTCGATCTTAAGCCCACTGGCATCGCTACCACTTTCTTGAATAACCGCGCAAACCCTTCGTCCGATCAAGGATCTTTAATAAGCCGAATTGCGCTGGGATTTCTAGCTAGCGGTTGGGTTATCACAGTCTTCATAGCCATCACTCTACACAGGTACATACTGACACTACACCGCAAACTGGACAAAACGATCTACGCACCTGAGAAATTAGATCGTGGCATTGTCCGATTCTCCATCAGGCCTAAGGCCTCCACTAACTTTCTTGAAGAGTAGGCTTGCTAACACGCTAACTAACCCCTCTTTTCCATTTTCCTTTATGGAGTTTTGATTATTTTTGTTTGCTGTGTGAAATATTGTATGTAGAAGGTAGTTAAGTAGCCATAGTGTAATTGTTTTCATGTCCAAGTGCCTATGCTTTCATGCCCAAGTGCCTATGCATCTTATGGACTGTATGAAATGAATTGAACTGTTGAACTGTGTCTGAAAGACTTTTCACAGAAAGGACCCTTGGAACTACCTCATTGTGGAACTACCTCATTGTGGAACTACCTCATTGTGGAACTACCTCATTGTGGATTACTAGGGACCGTGGGTCGCAGACTAAACACCATGTGCCCATAGGGTATCACTCCTTTCAGCGCCTATGGCCAAGGGGGGAATGTTGGTAACTCGCCAGCGCCCCCTATAACGATCCCACAATTTCCTTGCGCGCTCCACCCGGATGTGACGTAAAGTGGAACTGCTTTAACTGTATCGAGAGCGCCTCGATTCGCTCTCTCATGTTCTGACTACTGGAGTGGTCGGACGGACTGTAGGCACGCAAGCTACAGTGTTGAGACTAACCGCTATTGTCTGAGAACAGCCTGTTCAAATTAGTTTCGGCCGAACTTTTGA
Organism: Neoarius graeffei; assembly: GCF_027579695.1. Taxonomy (NCBI): domain Eukaryota; kingdom Metazoa; phylum Chordata; class Actinopteri; order Siluriformes; family Ariidae; genus Neoarius; species Neoarius graeffei. The sequence goes on from NC_083586.1 coordinate 31,452,530, forward strand.
ACGACCCGCTAAGTTTCAGCGATATAGTGGTTTCGATTCTAAACCTTTGCAAAGTTTAACTACAGTTAAGTAGTTTTCCACGCTAAGAGGCATTTGCGGACAGCTTCGCTCCTCTCAGCCTTTTTCTCGTCGACGCATCACCGGAGGTTTCTCCTGAAGCACCGTGGGCCAGCTAGGCCTTCATCTCCCTGCTTCGTTAGCCGCGGTTGGACGCAACGCGCCGCTAACCTCCTCTCCTCGGACTGCGACCCTCAGCGCGGACATCGGAGAAAGAACTTCCATCGCATTGAGTAGGCACTTGGGCAAATTTTTAATTTGTAGCTTATTCAGATGGTTGTTAGGTTCATGTTTAAGCTTTGAGCTATTTAGCATACCCGCTCAGACACGGAAGGTGTTTGTTTGTTTTTATTGTTTGTTTGTTTTTATTGTTTGTTTTGGTTCTGTTTTTTTTTTCTTTGAACTTGTTAGACAGGGTATCTTGCATGATATCTTTCCTTAACTCCATTGCTAGCTTCCCTATCTGATTAGCAGCGCAGCGACAAGTTTGTTATTTTAAGCTCCGAGGCTAGACCGCTACAAGGCCTAGTTCTCTCCATCCAACACATATACACACTCTCTCACACTCTTTCTCTCTCTCTCTCTCTCGCGTTGAGTTCTTTGCCTAGATAGTCTGTTGGAAATTGTTGTTAAGTGCAGTGTTTGGATCCAGCTGTAGCGTGGTCAGATTCTCCTTAGCAACTTATTGCTAGCTGGTAGGCTTGTGTTCTCGACTAGGCCTGCAGGCGCCATTTTTCCGACGCCATTTTGATACCTTCCTCATTGAGTTACCTGTGATGCGACACCTAGGCACTGACCGCCATTTTGTTTAAGCATTGCCAGAGTGGCTAGCATTAGCATCTGCCCACAGATACCTACACAAAGCACACATTAGCCACAGAGCTAATCCTTTGTTCTATTTAGCTAACATTCCTTTGTTTTAGCTAACATTCCTTTGTTTTAGCTAACGACAAGCTAGGTCACACACACACACACACGCATCGGCTTGCCCTAGCCTCACACACACGCACACACAAGGGATTCTTTTCTTTTTTTTTTTTCCTTCTATCTCTTTCTCTCTCTCTTTCCCTCAAATTTATAGTCCAGGTGTAATTGTTCCATTGTTTTGTCTTATTACCTTTGCTGACATTGAATGTATTTTGAGTTTATTATTATTAGTGAGTAGTAGACAAATAAAAGCTAATAGAATTGAATTGCATTTTGCTTGTTCCTGTTGTTTATTCACAAGGTCAACTATTTAGAACTCCTTTTTCCTTCAGAATTTAGCTTTTGTATACAACTGGGTTTCCCATCTAATACAGAGCTACCATTAATCTTGAGTGTAACCATTCACGGTGAGTATTAAGATTAATAATTTAAGATTTTATGAGACTGATCTTTATTTATAAATTGATTAATTTAATTATCAATTATCACATAATTTATAATTTAATTAATCCCAATTCCACCTACACATACGATAGAGTGCCGAGAGATGAGTTATGGTATTGTATGAGAAAGAGTGGAGTGAATGAGAAGTATATTAGAGTGGTGCAAGACATGTATGAGAACAGTGAAACAGCAGTGAGGTGTGCAGTTGGAACAACTGAATGGTTCAAAGTGAAGGTGGGACTCCATCAAGGATCTGCTTTGAGTCCTTTTTTGTTTGCCATAGTGATGGATAGCTTGACGGATGAAGTGAGGCAAGAGTCACCATGGAACATGATGTTTGTGGATGATATTGTGATATGTGGTGAAAGTAGAAAGGAGGTTGAGTTGGGTTTGGAGAGATGGAGGTATGCATTGGAACGACAAGGAATGAAGGTGAGCAGTAGCAAAACAGAATACATGTGCATCAATGAGAACGGGGATGAGAGTGTAGTGAATATGCAAGGAGTAGACGTAAAAAAATTCAAGTACATAGCACCATGTGCAGGAAAATGGGGGCTGCGATAGTGAGGTGAGAGAGAGTGCAGGCAGGGTGGAACAGTTGGAGAAGGATTTCCGGAGTCATTTGTGATAGGAAAGTCCCAGCAAAAGGGAAAGGTAAGATGTATGACGGATGTGAGACCAGCTGTGAGACCAGCTGTGATGTATGGATTGGAGACTGTACCCTTAATGAAGAGACAGGAGGCAAAGTTGGAGGTGGCAGAGTTGAGGATGTTAAGGTTTGCAATGGGAGTGATAAGGTTGGACAGGATAAGGAACGAGCACATCAGAGGGACAGCACATGTGGAGAGCTTGGGAATTAAGCTAAGAGAGACTGAGATGGTATGAGCACATCCTGGGAAGAGATGTAGAGCATGTGGGAAGGAGAATGTTGAGGATGGAGCTGCCAGGCAAACGAAAATGAGGAAGGCCAAAGAGGAGATACATGGATGTGGTGAGAGAGGACATGAAAGTGGCAGGTGTGGTAGAGAAGGATGCTGGAGACAGGGAGCAATGGAGATGAAAGAGCCGCTGTGGCGACCCCTAATTAGGAGCAGCCAAAAGAAGACAAGCTAGAATTAAAATGGATTTTTGGAGGGTTAGCGCCATTTGATTTACAAAACATGCCTACCACTTTAAAGGTGCACATTGTATTTTTATTGTGACACAAACAATAATTAAGATGAAAAAACATAAATCTGGAGTGTGTATAAGTATTCACCCCCTTTCGTATGAAACCCCTGAATAAGAGCTGGTCCAACCAATTCACTTCATAAGTCACATAATTAGTTGATTAAGATCCACCTGTGTGCAATCAAAGTGTCACATGATCTGTCACATGATGTCTATATAAATCAACCTGTTCTGGAAGGATCCTGACCCTGCAACACTACTAAGCAAGCAACATGAAAACCAAGGAGCCTCCAAACAGGTCAGAGACAAAGTTGTGGAGAAGTATAGATCAGGGTTGGGTTATAAAAAATATCCCAAACTTTGAATATCCCAGGGAGCACCATTAAATCCATTATAGCAAAATGGAAAGAATATGGCACCACTACAAACCTGACAAGAGAAGGCTGCCCACCAAAACTCACAGACCAGGCAAGGAGGGCATTAATCCGAGATGCAACAAAAGGGGTGTTCACACAGCAACTTTTACTCCGGTGTAGCACCGGGGCTGCCCCGGTAGAGCGTTCACACGGTACAAAGTTATACCGGTGTAGCCTCTGAAAGCTGCTTAAACCGGTGCAAATCTAACCCTGTTCGGGAGGTGGTTTAAGAAATTTACTCCGGAGTAAATGCTAGTTTGCGGGGCAGCACCGATATAAAATGGGACATCTGAATGCTACAGGGGTAGACTCACTACACGTGAGGAGAGTTGATTACATATGGGCATTGCATAATTTGCATCCTGGTATTTTGCACTTCCAAAATGGCAAATATCAACAACAACAGAACTGCGTGTCTTCCAGTGTTGTCAGATTGGGCGGTTTTACGTGTATTTTGGCGGATTTGAACATATTTTGGGCTGGAAAACGTCAGCAGTATCTGGCAACACTGGTGTCTTCATCCACGTTGTTTTCCCGGCGCTTGATGATGCCTTGACAGCCGGGAAAAGGAAGTACATTTTCACGCATGCGCATTATTTCATTTCTGCATTATTACTATCGTATAGCACGGTCGCAAAAACTGCCGTGTGACCGCAAGTGGGGCTGCACCGGTGCTAACACACTTCTCTCTAGTAAGCAGGTTTGTGACGTGTGAACGCTCCACAAAATTTACACCGGTGTAAGATATATCGCAACAAAATACATCGGTGCAGCATCGATGCAAATATGTGCTGTGTGAACACCCCTAAAGACACCAAAGATAACACTGAAGGAGCTGCAAAGATCCACAGCGGAGATGGGAGTATCCGTCCATAGGACCACTAAGCTGTACACTCCACAGAGTGGGGCTTTATGGAAGATTGGCCAGGAAAAAAAGCCATTGCTTAAGAAAACATGTTTGGAGTTTGCCCAACAGCATGTGGCAGACTCCCCAAACACATGGAAGATTCTCTGGTCAAATGAGACAAAAATTGAACTTTTTGGCCATCATGGGAAATACCATGTGTGGCACAAACCCATCACCCTGAGAACACCATCCCTACAGTGAAGCATGGTGGTGGCAGCAGCATGCTGTGGGGATGTTTTTCATCTGCAGGGACAGGAAAACTGGTCAGGACTGAAGGAAAGATGGATGGCACTAAGTACAGGGCAATTCTGGAGGCAAACCTGTTTGAGTCAGTCAGAGGTTTGAGACTGGGACGAAGGTTCAGGTTCCAGCAGGACAATGACCCTAAACCTACTGCTAAAGCTACATTGGAGTGTGTAACACTTCCTGATGTGGGTGGAGCACAGAAGCACAGCAGGCGAGAGTTGATGTTTTACACAAATACTTTTATTCTGGCTTTTCAGCTCTTTTTCATCACTCACTCACACATGCATTGCGGTTGGGGAGAGAGCTCCCTTTCTCTGCTCTCTCTCTCTCTCTCTCTCTCTCTCTCTCTCTCCTTTTATGTTCCATCCCTGTAACAAAGAAACACACACACACTAATTGACAGCAGGTGGAATGACTTAGCCACTTACCTTCTCCGACCCTGCCCTCCATTCACAGACTGCTGCTTGGCTATGACCCTGCTGCCACATACCCCCACTGCCTGACTCAGGCCAGGAAGCCGTCCAGCCTGAAGCTGACTCCCCCCCCCCCCAATGGGACAGGAAGTCCGCCACCACCATCTGTGCCCCCGGCCTGTGGATCACCTCGAACTTAAATGGCTGGAGGGTGAGATACCAACGGGTGATCCGCGCATTGGCATCCTTCATGCGGTGGAGCCACTGGAGGGGCACGTGGTCCAAACAGAGAGTGAAAGGGCGCCCCAGCAGGTAGTATCAGAGGGCGAGGACCGCCCACTTGATGGCGAGACACTCCTTCTCGATTGTGCTGTACCTGCTTTCATGCATCGAGAGTTTCCAGCTGATGTACAGCATGGGGTGCTCCTCGCCCTCCACCTCCTGGGACAAAATGGCCCCCAGCACTCTGTCCGATGCATCAGTCTGCAAAATAAAGGGGAGTGAGAAGTCAGGGGAGTGTAAAAGTGGCCCCCCACACAGTGCAGCTTTTACCTCAGAGAAGGCCTGTTGGCACTGTTCCGTCCACTGGACTGGATCTGGAGCCCCCTTTTTAGTGAGATCAGTTAGCGGGCTGGTGACATCCGAATAATTAGGTAGAAACCTACGATAATAGCCAGCCAGCCCCAAGAACCGTCTCACCTCCTTTTTGGTCTTGGGCCTCTGGCAGGCCACAATTGCTGCGGTCTTGTTAATTTGGGGACGCACTGGCCCATGGCCCAAGTGGAACCCCAGATACTGTACTTCCCCCCCCTCATTCGCACACTTTTTTGGGTTAGCTGTGAGGCCTGCTCGCCTCAGCGACTTTAGAACAGCCCTCAGGTGTTCCAAGTGCCGCGGTCAATCATTACTGTAAATTACGAGGTCATCTAGATAGGCAGCCGCGTAGGCAGCATGAGGGTGGAGGACCCTGTCCATAAGCCGCTGGAACATAGCGGGCGCCCCAAACAACCCAAAAGGGAGTGTGACAAATTGGTGTAATCCAAACGGTGTGGAAAAGGCCGTTTTCTCTTGGGATAGAGGAGTCAAGGGGATCTGCCAATATCCCTTGGTTAGATCCAGTGTCGAATAAAAGTGAGCAGCGCCTAACCAATCAAGCAACTTATCAACGCGAGGCATTGGGTATACGTCAAATTTAGACACTGCGTTGACCTTTCTATAGTCCACACAGAACCAGACCGACCCGTCGGTCTTGGGAACCAGGACCACTGGGCTGCTCCAGTCACTGTGGGACTCCTCAACTATGTCCATTTCGAGCATGGCCTTGAGTTCGTCCTGAACCACCTTTTTCTTGTGTCCGGGCAATCGGTAAGGGCGGCTATGCACTACCACCCCTGGGGTCATTTCGATGTGGTGTTCTATGAGGTGGGTACGACCAGGAAGGGGCGAGAGCATGTTGGAAAATTCCTTCTGCAACTTGGCTACCTCCGTGGCTACAACCTCAGGTTGGGGTGCTAACCCTCCCTGCCCCGGTTGCCGTCTTTCCGAGCTGTCAACTGTCTCTCCAGTTGTCACCAGACTGTCCCTGGTTGCCACCCAGTCTGTTCCCGAGTGTCACTGGCTAGACCAGATTGACAGGTGAAAGATACATCTTACTGATGTGCTGGGACACATCAGTGATGTAACCTGGGGTCACTGGGTGTTTCGGGTCTTTCAACATCAGACACCCTCGCCCAGGCGACCCGACCGGAGGTGATCAGACTCCGGCCTGTGTCCCAGCAGCATTCATCCACGGATGAGCCCTCTTGATCCAAAGCCATCTAGTGGCTCTTTCTGCGGCTTCAGTTGCAGACCTGATGGCCTTCCTCTTTGCCTCACCAGTGAGGCCCAGCATGGCGAGGACTTTGCAGAGGTACCGCCCTGCAAATCTTCGGCATCCAACCTCCAGGGGTTCGCAGTAGGTCTTCCAGCCTTGGCTCCTGCACTCCTCCACCAGCTCCTGGTACTTGGCATGCTTCCTCTCATTTGCCTCCTCCATGCGTTCTTCCCAGGGAACTGTGAGTTCCAGAATGATCAATTGTTTGGTGGCATCTGAAACAATGATCATGTCTGGTCAGAGCCATGTTGATGTTATTCTAGCTGGGATCTTCAGCTGTTTGCCCAGATCCACTTCCAGCTGCCAGTCCGCGGCAGTGGTAAGGAGACCTGACCTGGCCCCTGCTTGGATGGTGGGCTTCTCTCCAGCTTTGTGGAACCTAATGAACTTAGGCTTGCTGTAGCCCTTGGTGGTGTTAATGGCCTTGGTCGTGGCGCCAGCGATAACGCCCCTCTCCAAGGGCTTTTGGGCAGCTGCTGAGGAGGTGTTCCAGGGATCCCCGTCCTGGACACTGGGGGCAGGATGGTGACTCTGCTTTGCCCCAGACATGAAGGTTGGATGGACTAGGTAGGACATCATAAACAGCCTGGACTAAGAACCTGATGTTAAGGGAGTCTGCTCTCCAGATGTTGGGCCAGGTTATCTTCCGTTGCAGAACATTCTCCCATTTAGTCCATGCTCCTTGTTGTCCCATTCCCGCCATCCTGCTGGCTCGTTCCTCCTCCATGCCTGCCCGCACTTCCTCCTGAATGAGGTGTTGCCGCTCTTTTCCCTGGGCCTTGTCCACCCTGGTTGATGGGAAATAGCCAATGCCTGCGCGTCCTGAGGCTATGGACCCGACCAGTACCTTCTGCCTCAGTCATGACTCTGCCACTTCCAGAGCCTCGTCAGCCCTCCATTTCCGGCCTGTCCGCACCTGGATGCCAGCCGCCGCCACCTTCTCATCCCTGGATTCCCTGTACTGCAGGGCTTCCTGAGTTCTAGTCACCATGAATTCTTCAGTGAGTCCACTGAACGGAAGCTGCAAGGTGTTACTCCTGCCGTACAGGGCAGCACTGCTCAGGCTTCGGGGTAGGCCAAGCCATCTTCGCAAGTAACTGCTGATCTTTCTCTCCATGGCCTCTACAGTTGTGATGGGTACTGCGTACACTAGCAGAGGCCACAGGATGCGGGGTCAGCTGGTGAGAGGTGGTCTCCACAAGGGACCGGAGTGGTCAGAGATGTTATCTTTTTTACCTCTGGCCCCAGCTTTACCTTCTCTGGGACTACCGACGCCAACTCCACAGGGACCCCCCTCATTCCAGCATTTTAAAAGGTTGAGGTGGTAGATTTGCAGTGCCCCGCCCCTATCCGTTCGCTTCATCTCATAGTCGACATCCCTGACTCACCGTCTGACCTCAAAGGGCCCTTGCCACTTGGCAACTAATTTAGAACTCGACATGGGCAATAACACGAGCACGTTGTCTCCTGGCCTGAACTCTCTAAGGCACGTGCCCCTGTCATACAGCCGGCTTTGACGTTCTTGTGCCTGCTGTAAATTCTCCTGGGTTATGTGTGTGAGGGTGTGGAGTTTTGCGCGCAGGTCAAGAACATACTGGATTTCATTTTTACTCTGTGAAGGTCCCTCCTCCCAATTTTCCTGCAGCACGTCCAGAGTGCCACGCTGCTTACACCCATATAATAATTCGAAGGGAGAAAACCCTGTGGAGGCTTGTGGGACCTCTCGTACTGCGAACAACAGGGGCTCGAGCCACTTAACCCAATTATGCGCATCTTCACTTATGAATTTACGGATTATGTTTGAGTGTCTGGTTAAATTGCTCTACTAAGCCATCCGTTTGTGGGTGATAGACACTGGTGCGGATAGACTTAATCACCAGTAACCCAAACAGCTCACGCAGTGTGCGTGATATAAACAAAGTGCCTTGGTCTGTCAGGATTTCTTTCAGAATCCCGACCCAGGAGATAAAGCGGAAGAGCGCTTCCGCAATACTGCGTGGTGAGATATTGCGGAGAGGCACTGCTTCCGGATATCACGTTGCATAGTCCACCAGAACTAAAATAAAGCGATATCCCCGTGCTGACTGATCTACTGGGTGGACAAGATCCATCCCAATTCACTCAAATGGGATCACAAAGGCGCTTTTGGAGTGACCGCGGGATTTACTAATTGGCATTCACAGCATGCCGCACACCACCGACAGACATCCCCGCGAATCCCTGGCCAATAGAACTGGGCCATTATTTGGGCTAGTGTTTTATCTTGCCCAAGTGTCCAGCCATGGGATTAAAGTGAGCCGCATGGAACACGAGTTCCCTACGGCTCTTTGGGATTAACAACTGGGTTATTTGTTCCTTAGTTTGAGTGTCCTGTGTCACTTGGTACAATCTATTTTTAATAATGGCAAAATAGGGGAAGGTCGGTGCTGCGCTTGGCTGAAGAGTTTGACCATCGATTACTCTCACTTGGTCAAACGCATGCCACAGAGTCTAGTCTCGTGACTGCTCTAATGGGAAATCCCCAAGGGAATCCCTGAGAGAGGGAGGAGGAGCGGGCAGCTCCTCACTCTGACGTGGTGTTGACGTAGACAGCTCTGCGACAGCTTCTCCAGTCAACGCCACACCGGGATCTTCCATTGACCTACTAGTGCAGGACCCACTGCGTGTTAAATATTCCATTAGGTTTTTAAATCCTGGCCAATCAGTACCCAAAAATCAATGAGTGGGTGAGACGGGGACTAACCGCCACCTTTATGCATTTGGCCCCGGAATAGAATTTGGACAGACACTACAGGGTAATGGTGAACATCCCCATGCACACACATAACACTTTCACTGCTTGTGCTCCCCCCAATGCCTCACCTTGCTCAGTTCATTGGTGAACTGAGGTCTGATTACAACCGGAATCCACCAAAGCGTGATATGTAGCCCCTTGAATACTTGCCAGTATGCGATATGTTCCTGCCCGATTGGGGGCGGTTTCTGGCATGTCGGGGATCCGGATTACAGCACCAACCTCCCTTGTGGAGCTCTGAACTTGGAGATGCTCCGATTCCCTGCTGCGCCAGCACACCGGCCCAGGCTTTCCCTCGGCACTGGTGTTATGGGTGTCACTCACCTGAGGGGGAGACAACACAAACACAGGAGAGGGAGGGGGAAGACACCACGGGTGTGACGGGCCGGCTGGGGAGGAGCCAGCCGCCGTCTCCATGGCAGGGGAACGGGGTAGGGAAGGGGACGAGAGACAGGGGGAGAAGAGAGAGAGAGAGAGAAGAGAAGCGAGGGGAGACACCTCGTCTGCCTGCCGTCAGAGCCACCTCCAGATGGTCCTCCACCAGCTTGATGGCTCGCTCCAGTGACGCCGGGTGATGACACTGGACCCATTCCGCCATTCCTTCTGGAAGTTGAAAGACAAACTGCTCCAGTGCCACCAGATCGATGATCTTGTCAGCGTCATGGTTTTCCACCCTCAGCCACAGCCGGCAGGCGTCCCGGAGTTGCTGGCCGAATGCAAACGGCTGGCAGATCTCCTCCAATGCCAGCATCTGGAAGCGCTGGCGATGTTGCTCCGGGGAGCGGCTGACCCACTGCAGGATGGCTTTCTTTAGGTCCGCGTAGATCAGCCGGCTGTCAGCAGGGAGCTGCTGCGCTGCGAGCTGCGCCTTGCCAGTCAGGAGCGGGAGAAGGCGCGCCGCGCGCTGCTCCATCAGCCACCCCCACACCTCGGCTGCTTGCTCGAAAAGAGCGAGGAACGCTTCTGGATCATCCTGCAGTCCCATTTTCGTGAGGGTGGCGGCAGCAGTGGTCGATGTCCCTGCTGACATGAGCAGGTGTCGGAATACCTGGCGAGCTTCCTGCTGGGCCAGCATCAAGGCTTCGAAGCGTTGCTCCTGCTCCTTTTGGAGGGTGATCAGCGCTTGATGCTGGTTCTGCTGGGTGGTAGCGAGGGCAAGGATGAGCTCTTCGAATGGTGAGGACTCCATGGGGTGGTTCTCTTCTGTGCTCCCAGGTTTCTGCACCACTGTAACACTTCCTGATGTGGGTGGAGCACAGAAGCATGGCAGGTGAGAGTTGATGTTTTGCACAAATACTTTTATTCTGGCTTTTCAGCTTTCTTTCTTCCATCCATCACTCACTCACTCACTCACTCATGCATTGTGGTTGAGGAGAGAGCTCCCGTTCTCTGCTCTCTCTCTCCTTTTATGCTCCGTCCCTGTAACACACACACACACACACACACACACACACACACACACAAATTGACAGCTGGTGGAATGACTTAGCCACTTACCTTCCCCGACCTTTCACAGACTGCTGCTTGGCCAAGCCCCCGCTGCTACAGAGTGGTTTAAAGGGAAACATTTAAATGTCTTGGAATGGACTAGTCCAGGGGTTCCCAAAGTGTGGTGCGCGCACCCCCGGGGTGCACGAGCTGCCACTAGGGGGTGCGCAAGATAAAAAATGTAATGGCGATTTTTAACTCTTCTTCTACGCCATAACGGTTCTGCAGTAGTTTGTGGCTTCATTAATTAATTCATTCATTCATTCGCGATGCTCAACTGGTTGAAATCGGCAAAACTAAATGCCGATCGGCAACTAAACATCGGCAAAGACTGGGAGATGTTGAGAAAGATTTGAGGCTGAGACTGTCTTCAATTACCCCAAACATCGGAGAGCTCTGTGCCAAGATGCAGGCCCATCCGTCGCATTAATATTGGTATGTATTTGGCCAAATGGCATTGATCTTGCTAAAAATATATACTGCTACTGAAAATAGGACCTATATAGCCTACTGACCCACCCACCGTCTGTCTGTCTGTCTGTCTGTCTGTCTGTCTCTCTCTCGCTGCAGACTGAGCCGGCAGCGCTGCACTTCACAATCAGATGGATCCTCTTCTTTATCTGTTCCTGATATGCTTTTTAATTGTTGTATCTCTTTAAAATGCATATGTTCATAATTATCATTGCTATTTTTACTGTTATTATATGTTAACTTTTTTGCAAATTAAATTCATTCTCAATTCATTTTCATAACCTTGTAATGACAGGGTTGTGTTGCTAGTGTTTTAAACACGGATGAAAATCATATATTTTCCCCATATCTGGCTGGTAGACTACATGCCTCGATGTGATCTCCCTTTGTAATGAATTTGCGCATTTACCGTGTTGCAACATTTTAAAACTGTTACATTTCAATCAAATTCTATCTAATTCAAATATGAGAGCACATAATATGTTAATGTGATTCGATGTTCTCATTCAAGCATGACGTGCTGCCTTTGTAAGAAAGCTTTGGTGTCTTTTTTTTTTTTCCATTTTTGTGGTTTCCTGCAGGTGTGGCAAACGATGTTTGTTATCATTTAGCACAATTAAAGATTCTTCCCTTATAAGAAAGCATGTGTTTTTTTGAAACTGAGGAACTGGGGGTGCGTCAACCTGGTTGGAGTATAGAAGGGGGCGCGTGGCCAAAAAAATTTGGGAACCACTGGACTAGTCAAAGCCAAGACCTCAATCCAGTTGAGAATCTGTGGCATAAATTGAAGATTGCTGTACACCAACGCAACCCATCAAACTTGAAGGAGTTGGAGCAGTTTTGCCTTGAGGAATGGGCAAAAATCCTAGTGGCTAGATGTGCTAATAGAGACATACCCCAAGAGACTTGCAGTTGTAATTATAGCAAAAGGTGGGTCTATAAAGTATTGACTTTTTTTTGGGGGGGGATACTTATGCACACTCCAGATTTCTGTTTTTTTCATTTTGATTATTGTTTGTGTCACAATAAAAAAAAACAATATGCATCTTTAAAGTGGTAGGCATGTTATGTAAATCAAATGGTGCTAACCCTACAAAAATCCATTTTAGTTCCAGCTTGTAATGCAACAAAACAGATTAAACACCAAGGGGGATGAATACTTTTGCAAAGCACTGTATGTAGCAGATATTCATTTTCAAAATAAGAAATGCCCCCAAATGTGAAAGTTTTAGAATTATAAATTATGTTTTAACCAAATGTAATGTCTCACGGACACACTTGACTTCCGCATCTACATCACTAAGTGCATTAAATGCACCTTTCAGTATCATTAAAACATCCCAACATGTTTTTGTAACATTTACAATAAAGTTAAGCACTTTTTTTATTTGCCAGAGAATTTTCAAATCAGAAAGTGTCAGAAAGTGTTGATTTACAGGGAGTGCAGAATTATTAGGCAAGTTGTATTTTTGAGGATTAGTTTTATTATTGAAAAACAACTATGTTCTTGATGAACCCAAAAGACTCATAAATATCAAAGCTGAGTATTTTTGGAAGTTGGAGTAGGGCTTTCTTAGTTTTAGCTATCTTAGGAGGATATCTGTGTGTGCAGGTGACTATAACTGTGCATAATTATTAGGCAACTTAACAAAAAACAAACATATACCCATTTCACTCATTTATTTTCACCAGGGAAACCAATATAACAACTCAACATTCACTAATATACATTGCTGGCATTCAAAAACAAAAAAAAACCAAATCAGTGACTAATATAGCCGCCTTTCTTTACAAGGACACTCAAAAGCCTGCCATCCATGGATTCGGTCAGTGTTTTGATCTGTTTGCGATCAACATTGCGTGCAGCAGCAACCACAGCCTCCCAGACACTGTTCAGAGATGTGTACTGTTTCCCCTCCTTGTAGATCTCACATTTGATGAGGGACCACAGGTTTTCTATGGGGTTCAGATCAGGTGAACAAGGAGGCCACGTCATTAATCTTTCTTCCTTTAGACCCTTTCTGGCCAGCCATGCTGTGGAGTACTTGGATGTGTGTGATGGAGCATTGTCCTGCATGAAAATCATGTTTTTCTTGAAGGATGCTGACTTCTTCCTGTACCACTGCTTGAAGAAGGTGTCTTCCAAAAACTGACAATAGGACTGGGAGTTGAGCTTGACGCCATCCTCAACCCGAAAAGGTCCCACAAGCTCATCTTTGATGATACCAGCCCATACCAGTACCCCACCTCCACCTTGCTGGCGTCTGAGTCGGACTGGAGCTCTCTGCCCTTTGCTGATCCAGCCACGAGCCCATCCATCTGGCCCATCAAGACTCACTCTCATTTCATCTGTCCATAAGACCTTAGAAAAATCAGTCTTGTGATACTTCTTGGCCCAGTCTTGACGTTTCATCTTGTGTGTCTTGTTCAGTGGTGGTCGTTTTTCAGCCTTTGTTACCTTGGCCGTGTCCCTGAGTATTGCACACCTTGTGCTTTTTGACACTCCAGTGATGTTGCAGCTCTGAAATATGGCAAAACTGGTGGCGAGTGGCATCTTGGCAGCTTCACGCTTGACTTTCCTCAGTTCACGGGCAGTTAGTTTGCGCCTTTTTTTTTCAACGCGCTTCTTGCGACCCTGTTGACTATTTTGAATGAAGCGCTTGATTGTTCGATGGTCACGCTTCAAAAGCTGGGCAATTTTAAGAGTGCTCCATCCCTTTGCAATATACGTCACTATTTTTGACTTTTCTGAGTCCGTCAAATCCCTCTTCTGACCCATTTTGCCAAAGGAAAGGAAGTTGCCTAATAATTTTGCACACCTGATATAGGGTGTTGATGTCATTAGACCACACCCCTTTTCATTACAGAGATGCACATCACCTGGTATGCTTAATTGGTAGGAGGCTTTCAAGCCTATGCAGCTTGGAGTAGGCCAACATGCATAGAGAGGGTAATGTGGTCAACATACTCATTTGCCTAATAATTCTGCACTCCCTGTATTTGTCTATAACATCATCTCTGACAGTAGTTTCAGAGATGTACTGCAACATTAAATGTAACTATAAACATTTCTTTAATTAATAAAAAATGTCACTGGCAAATGATATCATTGCCAAATTTTGGTGGTATGAGTGGAATAAAGCACATCAGGGTCTGCTCATATAGGTAAATAATCAACTTCAGAGTGGTAACAGGATATCACCCTTCACATTGTTGATTACTTTCCTACAACCCTGTGTTTAATCGTTACAGATCAGTCCTGAATAAGTTACCTGATATGCTGGGCTGAATTGAGATTCTGTACACAGATTTGTGGAAATGTTCTTATCAAGAAATTACTAATATAAATAGTTATTCCATACTCATATCTATTTAAGATCAGTGTTAAGTCTTCTCCTTTAAAAAAAAAAATACTCATACTACACATTACTGTCCCATAGAAATGCAAACTAATCCAATGCAGACATGCAGAACAATTTTCTGGATGGTCCTGGTTCTGCATGATGTGGGTAAAGGCTACCATGGCTTTCTTGAACTTTAACATTACATGTTAAGTTTAAGGAAAATCGTGCTGTAGTATGTTGTCAAATATACTGCACCTCCTTTTATACAACCCCGATTCCAAAAAAGTTGGGACAAAGTACAAATTGTAAATAAAAACGGAATGCAATGATGTGGAAGTTTCAAAATTCCAAATTTTATTCAGAATAGAACATAGATGACATATCAAATGTTTAAACTGAGAAAATGTATCATTTAAAGAGAAAAATTAGGTGATTTTAAATTTCATGACAACAACACATCTCAAAAAAGTTGGGACAAGGCCATGTTTACCACTGTGAGACATCCCCTTTTCTCTTTACAACAGTCTGTAAACATCTGGGGACTGAGGAGACAAGTTGCTCAAGTTTAGGGATAGGAATGTTAACCCATTCTTGTCTAATGTAGGATTCTAGTTGCTCAACTGTCTTAGGTCTTTTTTTGTCGTATCTTCCGTTTTATGATGCGCCAAATGTTTTCTATGGGTGAAAGATCTGGACTGCAGGCTGGCCAGTTCAGTACCCGGACCCTTCTTCTATGCAGCCATGATGCTGTAATTGATGCAGTATGTGGTTTGGCATTGTCATGTTGGAAAATGCAAGGTCTTCCCTGAAAGAGACATCATCTGGATGGGAGTATATGTTGCTCTAGAACCTGGATATACCTTTCAGCATTGATGGTGTCTTTCCAGATGTGTAAGCTGCCCATGCGACACGCACTAATGCAACCCCATACCATCAGAGATGCAGGCTTCTGAACTGAGCGCCGAAAACAACTTGGGTCGTCCTTCTCCTCTTTAGTCCAAATGACACGGCGTCCCTGATTTCCATAAAGAACTTCAAATTTTGATTCGTCTGACCACAGAACAGTTTTCCACTTTGCCACAGTCCATTTTAAATGAGCCTTGGCCCAGAGAAGACGTCTGCGCTTCTGGATCATGTTTAGATACGGCTTCTTCTTTGAACTATAGAGTTTTAGCTGGCAACGGCGGATGGCACGGTGAATTGTGTTCACAGATAATGTTCTCTGGAAATATTCCTGAGCCCATTTTGTGATTTCCAATACAGAAGCATGCCTGTATGTGATGCAGTGCCGTCTAAGGGCCCGAAGATCACGGGCACCCAGTATGGTTTTCTGGCCTTGACCCTTACGCACAGAGATTCTTCCAGATTCTTTGAATCTTTTGATGATATTATGCACTGTAGATGATGATATGTTCAAACTCTCTGCAATTTTACACTGTCAAACTCCTTTCTGATATTGCTCCACTATTTGTCAGCGCAGAATTAGGGGGATTGGTGATCCTCTTCCCATCTTTACTTCTGAGAGCCGCTGCCACTCCAAGATGCTCTTTTTATACCCAGTCATGTTAATGACCTATTGCCAATTGACCTAATGAGTTGCAATTTGGTCCTCCAGCTGTTCCTTTTTTGTACCTTTAACTTTTCCAGCCTCGTATTGCCCTTGTCCCAACTTTTTTGAGATGTGTTGCTGTCATGAAATTTCAAATGAGCCAATATTTGGCATGAAATTTCAAAATGTCTCACTTTCGACATTTGATATGTTGTCTATGTTCTATTGTGAATACAATATCAGTTTTTGAGATTTGTAAATTATTGCATTCTATTTTTATTTACAATTTGTACTTTGTCCCAACTTTTTTGGAATCGGGGTTGTACTACACTAGATCTTTTATGAAGCCTCCAGCAATGGGCAGTTATTGTCCATTACATACATGCACATGTAGCACAACCAACCAGATAAGTAGGGTTTAATCAAATGATCAACTCATATTTCCAGCCACTATGTTCTGCTAAATTACCCATTACACATGTACTGTATTCTCAATGATTGAAGTTGCAGAGATCACAAATCACATTTTGTTTGTTTACATTTTTTGCATTTAAAAAAAATATCACAGTAATCATGATTACTGTGGGATGGTCGTATATGGTTACAATGTTGAAACCATAATTCTGTGGTATGAAAAAAGGAAAAAAAAGGAAATAGTCTTTAAATCAAGTTCTGAATCACTCGCAATCGGTCTTTAGAAGCAGATAAATTAATATGTGTGTATATTCTGTGTCAGTGCTTTCACCAGCTTTCAATACCCTTAACCATGTGATACACCTCTGAACCAAGATCTAGTTTATAGTGTGTTACAACTGTACCACAGGTTGCACACATAGGTTTTCACAATCTTGCACAAACTATGCTAGAAAGATTCAGATTTCAGTTTTTGAAAATATGAAGAAAAATCAAGATTAGAAATCTGTTATATGAATAGCACATAAGCTCAACAGCATATTCCAAATATATTACATATGCTATATGATATATGATATGATACAAAAAAGAAAGAAAAAGGCCTTCCTGAAACCTGCAGTCTAACAAAGACAGTAACAAAGAGTTTATACTATTTCACCAACAGGGGTAATAAATCAAATGCCTTATCCATTCATCCATCATCTATACCGTTTATCCATCAGGGTTGCAGGGGAAGCTGGGGCCAATCCCAGCTGACTTTGGGCGAGAAGTGGGGTACACCCTGGGCAGGTCGCCAATCTATCACAGGGCTAACACAGAGACAAACAACCATTCACACCCACATTCTACTCTATGGTAGTTTAGAGTAGCCAGCTGACTTGATCAGCATGTTTTTGGACTGTTGGAATCAAGTGTTTCAAGTCTTCTTGGATGCACTGAATTAAATTAACCTCAGTGGTAACTTAAACTAGGTGGATTAAGTGACCTCCAGTGGGGCAAAAAAGTATTTAGTCAGTCACCAATTGTGCAAGTTCTCCCACTTAAAAAGATGAGAGAGGCCTGTAATTTTCATCATAGGTATACCTCAACTATGAGAGACAAAATGAGAAAAAAAATCCAGAAAATCACATTGTCTGATTTTTAAAGAATTTATTGCAAATTATGGTGGAAAATAAGTATTTGGTCAATAACAAAAGTTCATCTCAATACTTTGTTATATACCCTTTGTTGGCAATGACAGAGGTCAAACGTTTTCTGTAAGTCTTCACAAGGTTTTCACACACTGAGTCACGTGATCGCCTGGACAGGGATAGCAGCTTGATGACTTAGCTCCCGGCTCAACTTCATCAAATAGTGGTTTTGCCTAGTAAATATTTGAATAGAACTTTACTTTTGAGCACGTAAACTCATCTAAAGTGAGATGACTCACAGAAACAAGCCCAAGGGCCAAGATGTTGACGCCATTGCGGAGGCTCTGTTAGAAAAACTGGAACCTCGCTTAGCCCAAATCCAACGTGTGGGGGAACACAACGAGCGGAAGCTAACGGCTATCCACGAGCAATTAGCAATGCTAACTGCAAACCTTAACGCTGTCAGGTCCGAGGTTGACACTCTTAAAGCTACCATGCAGAGTAACTCCGAGACCCTGGATGAACAAGCCCGATCTCTGCAAGTCATGGAAGGAAAATTGGCAGACATGGAGGACAGAAATCGGAGATGCAATATCCGTGTCATGGGATTAGCAGAGGGTCTGGAGGGCTCGAATGCAGTTCAATACCTGACGGAGTCTCTCCCAAAATGGTTCCCTAATCTTGCAGGTGTTCGTATCGAGATCATGAGAGCCCATCGGGTCCACAGAAACCGTGCAGATGAGTCGGCTTCCACCCCCAGGACCCTGATCTTCAATGTACTCCGATACACGTCGAGGCAGGCTATCCTACGGGCAGCGCGAGGGGTGAATCTGAACGTCGGGGATCGTCTAGTACGTTTCACCGCCGATTACAGTAACTTCACGGTGAAGCATCGCCAAGCTTTCCGCATCGCCATGGATTCAGCTCGCGATAAAGGTCTGGAGTTCTTCCTACTCTACCCTGCGACACTGAAGATTAAAGACGGTGGCCAATTCAGGTCGTTCACATCTGTGAGGAAGGCTGAGGACTTTGTGCGTCAACATCGGGCTATTTCCCCTCTTCATCTGGAGGAGATGACCGCCCCTGAGGTCGGCGCTCCGGATGCGGTTTCTGGTAATGGAGAGGATGATTGATTTGCTGGCGCTTGTCCTTACACATAAATGTTCATAGAGTTTAGCCTTGAAACCAGGTTTTTAGTTAGAATATTTTTCTTTTTTACTGTTGTTGGGCTGGTGTTCCCTTCTCGCTGCCCATTTCCACTGCTTATCACAGACCTACTTTGAGTGTTTGCCGTTTGGCTTTATATGTTTCCCCCCATCTCTATTATTCCCCTGTGTGTACCTGTCTCATCTGTTTTTGTGTGTCTGCGCTCTACGTGTTCCATGCAACAAGAAATGCTTACAATGCGCTTCTGCCCTGTCCTGATGAGGTAAAGGGCGGTGTTGAAGCGCATCTCTGTGCTCACTCTCTTTCAATACGTCTTTGTTTTGATAATGGGTGAATTAACAATGTTAGTCTGGAACTGTGGTGGTTTAAATGCCCCCCATAAAAGAACTAGCACTCTAGGCTTATTGAAAAAGAGAAATGTCGACATTGCTTTCTTACAGGAGACACATTTACTTCAGGCTGACAACAGCCGTCTTGCTAATAGATTTTATCACACAATTGCATCATCTTCTGCCAACACAAAAACAAAAGGAGTGGCTATTGTTGTTAAACGGAATCTCTCACTTAAAGTGCTGTCTACGTGGTCGGATAATTCAGGCAGAATTGTGATATCTACTGTAGAATTTGGTAATAGAAAAATTGCTCTGATATCAGCTTATGCCCCCAATAGCTATGATAAAATTTTTTACAATACACTCACATGTCAAATGTTAGAGCTGACAGACTGCTCCTTCATTGTTGGTGCGGATTTTAATGCTGTATGGGACCCTGTAGTAGACAGGTCGGGTGCGAGGGCTACGGGGACCAGACGCAGGCCACAAATGCTCTAAGGTTTTGGGCCAGCAATCTAGGACTTATAGATGTTTGGTGAGTAGTAAATCCCACTCACAAGGATTTCTTTTTTTACTCTGGTAGACATAAATCTTTCTCTAGGATTGACTTTCTCTTTGTGTCCCCTCATCTCTTCAACTCCATCGAAAAATCAGTGCTACTTTCTATTGCACTTTCTGACCATAAAGGCGTCCTATGCTCCACCACCCTTGGGAAACTATCTCAACGTGCTGTTAGATGGCGTTTTAACACTTCATTATTGAGAGATGAAGCTTACATTTCTCAGTTTATTACTGAGCTTGAGATATTTACAAGTCTTAATGTCGGCTCTGTTGACGACCCCAGGATATTGTGGGATGCGATAAAAGGCTTCATTAGGAGCAATGCTATTTTATATTGTTCTAACAAACATAAAGCTAGGTTGCTTCATCTTAAAAACCTTGAGACCAAGTTTTCCAGATTAGACTCCCTGCTGCAAGTAAATTTCACAGATCGAATAGACCTAAAACGGTCTTTGGTCAAAAAGGAAATTAATAACATTCTAAAACAGAAGTCAGAATTTCTAATTCATAGGACGAGGCAACGCTACTATTTTCAAAGTGCTAGACCTAGTCATCTACTTGCCATGAGAATTAGGGCTAATGATCACTTCGCAGATATACCTGTGATTAGATCTGAGGATGGAGTCATCAGGACTGACCCTGATGAAATCAATCTCACTTTTCAGAGTTTTTATTCCAACCTATATGAATCTGAAATCACTCTAGACAGAGCCCAATGTGTCACGTGGCTAGAACAACTTAACTTGCCTCGGCTAACAGTAGAAGATTCAGCTGCCTTAGACAAACCGATCACGCTAGATGACCTGAAGGAGGCGGTACAGAGTATGCAAAAAGGTAAATCCCCAGGCCTGGATGGGATCCCCCCTGAGGTCTACGTAACATTCTGGGAACAACTGGGGCCTTTCCTACTTGACATGATTCTGTTCTCTATTGAACAGGGGGAGCTCTCAAGGGATGTTAATACAGCTCTGATCTCATTGCTCCTGAAAAAAGATAAGGATCCATCAGAGTGTTCTAGCTACTGCCCTCTAAGCCTCTTAAACTCAGACCTTAAAATTCTTGCAAAGCTCTTAGCCCAGCGCCTAGAGCCGTTTATGTCTAATTTAATCAACCATGACCAAACTGGTTTCATAAAAACAAGAATGGCTGCAGACAACGTTAGGCACCTTCTGCACATTGTAGATGCTGCAGAGTCCTGCATTACGCCAATGTCACTCCTCTCTCTAGATGCCATGAAGGCGTTCGACAGACTTGAGTGGCCTTTTCTATGGACTGTCTTGGAGATGATGGGCTTTGGCCAATCTTTCATTGGAATGATTAAAGTTATGTACTCTAACCCGTCAGCACGCATCTTAACTGGGCGTACCTTTTCTTCTCTGTTTCCTGTCTCCAGATCCTCACGACAGGGCTGTCCCCTGAGCCCTGCATTATTTGTCCTCTCTTTAGAGCCCCTTGCCCAAGCTATTCGTCAGTCTCAGTTGGTATCTCCTATATCACTGCACAATACTCGTCACCACCTCTCTTTATTTGCAGATGATATCATGGTCTTTCTAGAAAATCCCTCCCAATCTATCCCCCATCTTCTGTCTATATGTGAGGAATATGGTAAAATGTCAGGTTTCAAAATCAATTGGTCTAAATCTGCACTACTCCACTTGAATGAAGCCGCCAGCAATTCTAACATCTCTTCTTGCATTCCGACTGTCAGGCAATTGAAATATCTAGGCATCAAGATTTTCCCCTCCCTAAATCAAATTGTTAAACATAACTACCTAGTTGCCCAGAACAACATTTTGAAAGATATGGAAAAATGGGTGCTTCTCCCTATGTCTATCCAAGCCCGTGTCTCTATAGTAAAAATGAATATCCTGCCTAGGATCAATTTTGTCAGCTCCATGCTCCCTTTATCGCCCCCTAATGACTACTGGACTAAGTTACATTCAGCGGTTTCTAAATTCATCTGGAAAGGCAGGCGGCCGAGACTTAAGATGGCCACCCTACAGAGGAAAAAGGAGGATTTGGGCCTATTATCTCTTATCTCATCAAAATCTGGTGGGTAGTGGAAAAGTTTTCCCTCATAGACTGTAATTGGCACTCACATTCCCCTGTATTCAACAATAAGTCACTCTTGATTGGTGGGAGCCCTGTAACCGCACCACAGTGGGAACAACAAGGGGTTCGCTATTTAAAAGACATTTTCAGTGACTCTGGTCTGTTACCTTTTTCTGACTTACAAAATGCGTTCAGTTTGCCACGTTCTTCCTTTTTTTCCTATTTACAACTAAGATCCGCGCTCAAAACACATGGTGTTCCCTGGCAAAGTCCTTTGCCTACTCACCCTATGAGGAAACTGTTTACTAGCCAGTCATCAACAAAAGGTATGGTATCCAGGCTTTATCACTTCCTGGTTATATCCAAACATATTAGTCTCCCTATAGAGAGGATCTGGATGCGCGACTGCCCTGACCTAAGCGAAGAGTTTGATTGGTATGATGTTTGGTCCAGCATCTCAGAGGTGTCACGCAATCCTGATCACCAACACATTCATTATAACTTTATCCATAGAACCTACCTGACCCCTGTTAGAATGCACCACATGAAAATAATTAATAGTCCTTTATGTACTTTTTGCCCAACAAAGTCTCACGGCACCTTTCTCCACATGTTCTGGGACTGTGGCCCTGTTTCTCAGTTTTGGAGTGATGTTGCGTCCTGTCTGTCTTGGTTGTTCAATGTCAATGTGCCTGTTCACAAGGGTGTTTTAATCCTGAATGACCTATCTTCTCTTTGTGTGACTGGAGTAACTCAGCGGGCAATCTATGCGGGGCTTACTGCTGCCAAAAAGATGGTAGCAATGCGGTGGAAACCCCCCCACGACCTCTCAATGCGGCACTGGAGCCTCACGTTTTTGGACGTTGTATACATGGAACTCTCCACAGCTAGAGTCAATGGAGCTTCAGAAAAGACATTGGACTATTGGCGCAACTTGGCTGACTCTATCAAGGACTTGATGGGACACTAGAGCCCCCTCTTTTTTTTCTTGCCTTTTTGTCTCTTTCTTGCCTTTTCTGTTGTTGTGTGTCTGCGTGTTTGTCGAGTTGTGTCTCCCCTGACCCTCCCTCTTTCTCCCCTGTTTTGTGTGATTTGTAATTTTGTTATAATAATAATAATAAAAATTTGATTAAAAAAAAAGGTTTTCACACACTGTTGCTGGTATTTTGGCCCATTCCTCCATGCAGATCTCCTCTAGAGCAGTGATGTTTTGGGGCTGTCGCTGGGCAACACGGACTTTCAACTCCCTCCAAAGATTTTCTATGGGGTTGAGGTCTGGAGACTGGCTAGGCCACTCCAGGACCTTGAAATGCTTCTTACAAAACCACTCCTTCGTTGCCCAGGCAGTGTGTTTGGGATCACTGTCATGCTGAAAGACCCAGCCATGTTCCATCTTCAATGCCCTTGCTGATGGAAGGAGGTTTTCACTCAAAATCTCACGATACATGGCCCCATTCATTCTTTCCTTTACATGGATTAGTCGTCCTGGTCCCTTTGCAGAAAAACAGCCCCAAAGCATGATGTTTCCACTCCCATGCTTCACAGTAGGTATGGTGTTCTTTGGATGCAACTCAGCATTCTTTCTCCTCCAAACATGACAAGTTGAGTTTTTACCAAAAAGTTCTATTTTGGTTTCATCTGACCATATGACATTCTCCCAATCCTCTTCTGGATCATCCAAATGCTCTCTAGCAAACTTCAGACGGGCCTGGACATGTACTGGCTTAAGCAGGGGGACACATCTGGCACTGCAGGATTTGAGTCCCTGGCGGCGTAGTGTGTTACTGATGGTAGCCTTTGTTACTTTGGTCCCAGCTCTCTGCAGGTCATTCACTAGGTCCCCCCATGTGGTTCTGGGATTTTTGCTCACCGTTCTTGTGATCATTTTGACCCCACGGGGTGAGATCTTGCGTGGAGCCCCAGATCGAGGGAGATTATCAGTGGTCTTGTACCGTATGACTTCCATTTTCTAATAATTGCTCCCACAGTTGATTTCTTCACACCAAGCTGCTTACCTATTGCAGATTCAATCTTCCCAGCCTGGTGCAGGTCTACAATTTTGTTTCTGGTGTCCTTTGACAGCTCTTTGGTCTTGGCCATAGTGGAGTTTGGAGTGTGACTGTTTGAGGTTGTGGACAGGTGTCTTTTATACTGATAACGAGTTCAAACAGGTGCTATTAATACAGGTAACGAGTGGAGGACAGAGGAGCCTCTTAAAGAAGTTGTTACAGGTCTGTGAGAGCCAGAAATCTTGCTTGTTTGTAGGTGACCAAATACTTATTTTACCGAGGAGTTTACCAATTAATTCATTAAAAATCCTACAATGTGATTTCCTGGATTCTTTCCCCCCATTCTGTCTCTCATAGTTGAAGTGTACCTATGATGAAAATTACAGGCCTCTCTCATCTTTTTAAGTGGGAGAACTTGCACAATTGGTGGCTGACTAAATACTTTTTTGCCCCACTGTATGTGTATTCAAGGCATGGACTACATGAATCTACTGCGCAATCTGTGCTACAAATAATTCAGCCCCAGCCTTTCCATCACACATATTTAGCAGAACATAGTGGCTGGAAATATGAGTTGATCATTTGATTAAACCCTATTTATCTGGTTGGTTGGAATGTAGCATCTTATCTGTTGATGTGCAATTTATTTATCATTCAGGGAGTCATAGTTGGGGGGCGGCATGGTGGTGTAGTGGTTAGCGCTGTCGCCTCACAGCAAGAAGGTCCGGTTTCGAGCCCTGTGGCCGGCGAGGGCCTTTCTGTGTGGAGTTTGCATGTTCTCCCCGTGTCCGCGTGGGTTTCCTCCGGGTGCTCCGGTTTCCCCCACAGTCCAAAGACATGCAGGTTAGGTTAACTGGTGACTCTAAATTGACCGTAGGTGTGAATGTGAGTGTGAATGGTTGTCTGTGTCTATGTGTCAGCCCTGTGATGACCTGGCGACTTGTCCAGGGTGTACCCCGCCTTTCTCCCGTAGTCAGCTGGGATAGGCTCCAGCTTGCCTGCGACCCTGTAGAAGGATAAAGCGGCTAGAGATGATGAGATGAGTCATAGTTAGTAATATTGTGTGTCAGATATGTGGTCTCAGAGAATTTGATTTGTACACCATTCATTTTCTCATTATCCAAATCTGAATTTATTTCTGTTACAGCTTCAGGTAGCACTGCTTTCATTCATTCATTCATTCATTCATTCATTCATTCATTTTCAGTACCTGCTTCCTCCTTTCCTCATGTTAATATACTCGAAAAAACCAACCAAATCTACTTTAATGAGTCATTTAGTGTAGCTTGAGCAGTTGCTACAGCAACAGAAAAAGCCCACAAATCTTAGAACATGAAAGGAAAGATAATGAAAGATGAAAATAAAGAAAAAACTTAATTTGCAGTTGGTTTGTTAGAAACACCTGATGAGTCAATGAAGCATACCACTGATAAGTTACATTTTGTTTCTAGTATGATGTACTGATTTTTTTTTTTTTACTCTGTTCAGTTTCATAATGGAACAAATTCAGATCCAGGCATTTTGACAAAAAATGAATTGGTCTAAATTGAGATTATTCTTACCTCCCCCCTTTTATATTAGCCAAGTAGATAGCACTAACATTTAACTGGCAATTATATGAGTCACCACAATTTAAAGACAAGGAGAGAAAGGGAATTGAGGTGTTCATGCATAGTTAAACTAAAATAATACTGCCTTGTTGAAGTATTTTTCAATTTTTATGTGAGTTAATTTGCTTCTGGAAGTATCATATTCAGACAGCAGTCTGGAAAACTAATCTTCTGGTGGAGAGGAAGGCAACATAGCTTAATGTGAGTAGTAGTTTATCCATGAGTGGCATGGTGGTGTAGTGGTTAGCACTGTCGCTTCACAGCAAGAAGGTTCTGGGTTCAAGCCCAGTGGCCGATGGGGGCCTTTCTGTGTGGAGTTTGCATGTTCTCCCTGTGTCTGTGTGGGTTTCCTCTGGGTGTTCTGGTTTCCCCCAAAGACATGCAGGTTAGGCTAATTGGTGGCTCTAAATTGACTGTGAGTGTGAATGGTTATTTGTCTCTATGTGTGAGCCCTGTGATGACCTGGCGACTTGTCCAGGGTGTGCCCTGCCTCTCACCCATAGTTAGCTGGGATAGGCTCCAGCTTGCCTGTGACCCTGCACAGGGCAAGCAGTTATGGGTGGATAGATGGATGGATGGATGGATGGATGGATGGATAGTTTATCCATTAGACTAGTATTCCAGTACAGTTACATGGTCAGTATATTTCAAATATTTGTTTAAAAAGATTCAGATATTTGTGTACTGCACAAATTATTCAAAAGTAGTTGTTGGTAATAGACAAACAAAGCCAATACTTAATTTAACTTGCAAAAAAGCAAAATAGACCTGCTTGATTAATAACTAAAAATGAGAGGTGGAAAAGAAAGGGAGACTGTTCTAACTTAAATACAGTCCAGAGCTATTTTCATTTGTGTCTGTATTGATGATTTTCATAACCTGGGTTTTGTGACATTAAACATTTCAAACATACTTAAGGTGTGTACATTCTTAACAAACAAGGGTCCCTTGTTTGATCCTGAGCTCAGGTTTCTGTCTGTGAGGACTTGTGTATATTCTTCATGTGTTTTTTTGGTTTCTTCCCAGCTCCTAAAAAACAAGCTGGTAAATGGTTTGCTGAGTCTAAATTGTCTCTAAGTATGAATCACTTATGCCCTATTCATGGTGTAGTCCCAACGTGGTTAAAAATGGAGGTGGAGTGGTTAATGGAGATGAATAAGTGGGAAAGAATAAACCCAGGTTCAATAACAAACAGGCTCTAACAATTGCAGAAGGACAGGGCCCACTGACACAAGAATCACAATGATGGAATAAGAGTGGAGATGAAGAAGTCACTAACAGAAGTATTAACATTCCTGTCTTCTCTTTCCAACCCATCCTGAAGCCACATCCTACATCCTCATTAGTGCTATAGTGTTGAATAATGACTAAAATGACCTCTAATGACCAAATATTAACCATCGATATGTTGCATGGAAGAATCACACTTATCAGTTGGATTGGTTGATGAACAATGCAGGCTTTCTAAGAAAGACACTCCTCACAGACTCCATTAATGCCAATCATGTTGGTCAAGGGTCAGCACCAGCAAATTTTATATGAAAATTGACCAATCAGCATTGATTTGGTGCATCCCATGCCCTCATTCCTCACTAGCTGATTTGACACAGGGAAGAAAATAATTTTTTTTTTACTGTGTAAATTATCAGTATAAAGTGTATAAAAGTACAAGTTTAAGAAGAACAAGAAGAAGAAGAACAACAACAACAACAACTTTATTCATCACATGCTTGTGAAATTCCTCTCTGCATTTAACCCATCTGAAGCAGTGAACACACACAAATGCACACACGTGAGCAATGAGCACACACACACCCAGAGCAGTGAGCAGCCATGCTAACAGTGCCCAGGGAGCAGTTGGGAGTTAGATGCTTCGCTCAAGAGCACCTCAGCCCAAGGCTGTCCCATATTAACCTAACTGCATGTCTTTGATTTGTCACATGGTTCACATAGTTTGTGACAAGGGAAGAATACATGGCAAAGCCCCAATTGATTTTCAACCCCTTTGCTTTGGCATAGATTTTTTACACTGGATGCTCTTCCTGATGCAATCCTCCCCCATTCTTTCCAGGCTTGAGACTGGCACTAAGTATGCACTGGCTTGTGCAACCCCAGTGGCTGGGTATTTTTACCTAATCTGCATGTCTTTGAACTGTGGGGGAAACCAGAGCACACAGAGGAAACCCACACAGACATGGGGAGAACATGCAAACTCCATGCAGAAAGGCCCCTGTTGGCTGTGAGGTTCGAACCTGGAACCTTCTTGCTGTGAGGCGACAGTGCTACCCATGACACCACCGTGCCACTAAAGGGAACATAGAACCCAATAAAAAAAAATCAGATAAATAAAGCTCCAATACAAGGAAAGTGCAATTCCCATATGTATACAAATACACAACAAACTTGATAAATTAGATCCTGATGGAGGGGTACACACTGAGGAGGTTGCCAGTCTATTACAGGGTTAATATAGAGATGAAGAACCATTCACATCTGTGGGCAATTTAGAGTAGCCAGTTGAGTAGCCACATGTCTTTGGACTGTGGGAGGAAACCACAGCACCCGGAGGAAATCTGCACAAATATGAGGAGAACAACAAATTCCACACAGAAAGGCCCCAGCCAGCTGTGAGGTTCAAATCCAGTACCTTCTGTGAGATGATAGTGCTAACCACTGTGCCACCCATCAAGCAACCATTTCCTACATAATTAATGTTGGCCTATTTTTTCAGATGCATTTTTTAAGCAGGAAGTAGGCTAATAACTAACTAAAAACTAATATTTCAATCATTGATAAATGCACAGTATATTATATCTGTGCTAGTGTCAGGTCAGGGACTGTGGTCTCTGGTACTGGTAACATTGTAACCCAGTACAATCTGCTGCATGGAAGGGAGCTTGGTGTCTTAACCAGCTCCACCACCAGCATTTATGCTGGTGAAAAGGGTAGCATGACACCCAGCAGGATTAAAAGCAAGACCTGTTAAAGGGCACATGAGCTCACTGGCAGAGCCACCAGCCATCATGCAAACTAGGGACAGGCAGATGGAGTTTGTCAGCCTGGAAAGACAGTTCATCTTGGAGAAGTATAACCCTGATTTTAAACCTCTGCTGCCTTTCAGCCATATCCAATCATGGAAAAGGCTATGGAAGTAAATCCAGACAGAAACTCCAGAATGGAGCCCCTAAGGCGGTTGGATGTCAATAATGATCTCCTTCTGGAAACTCTTGCAGCCAAGCCGGTCCCAAATGTAACACCCTGCATTTCCTTGGATCCCATCAGTGTAGCTGAGAGGAGGACCCTGTTGTCTGGGCAGTGCAAGACCTCTATACACCATTGCCC
Organism: Neoarius graeffei; assembly: GCF_027579695.1. Lineage (NCBI taxonomy): Eukaryota > Metazoa > Chordata > Actinopteri > Siluriformes > Ariidae > Neoarius > Neoarius graeffei. Next base: position 31,481,246 of record NC_083586.1, read on the forward strand.
AGGCTTGTGCCCTGGAGAGGTCACTCCAGTCTTATATCTGTGCATAGTACTGTGAATGACTTTCATCTTTAACATAATCTTAAAAGAGTGTTTTTCTCTAGAGGGCTACAAAAGCTCCAGAAGCACCAGTTTAGACAGAGTTGGAAAGCCTGGTGGGCATGTAAAATACTTTGAATAGCTCTTGTGAAATATGGGATGTTAAGGCCATAAAATATGTTCATGAAATCCTATATGACATTTTGTAATTGTTCTGTGTTCTGAATGCTTTACATAGCTTCTGCTGTCTATAGTAAGTAATTAAATGAAGGACCATTGTGCCATGTTGAAACGGTGTGATCACTTTATACATACACATCTTTTACAGTCAAATTGTTAGACAGCAGTGTTAAGCTCATCCCTCATCCCCATTCTCATTATCTCTAGCCGCTTTATCCTTCTACAGGGTCGCAGGCAAGCTGGAGCCTATCCCAGCTGACTACGGGCGAAAGGCGGGGTACACCCTGGACAAGTCGCCAGGTCATCGCAGGGCTGACACATAAACACAGACAACCATTCACACTCACACCTATGGTCAATTTAGAGTCACCAGTTAACCTAACCTGCATGTCTTTGGGCTGTGGGGGAAACCGGAGCACCCGGAGGAAACCCACACGGACACGGGGAGAACATGCAAACTCCACACAGAAAGGCCCTCGCCGGCCACGGGGCTCGAACCCGGACCTTCTTGCTGTGAGGCGACAGCGCTAACCACTACACCACCATGCCGCCAGTGTTAAGCTCAAGACACAAAATCATATTGCTGCTTAAACTACAACCCCAAATCAAAAAAAAGCTGGGACAGTATGGAAAATTTAAATGAAAAAAGAAACCAGTGATTTCTAAATTTACTTTGACTTGTATTTCAATGTATAGACAGTATGAACCCAAGACATTTCACATTTTGTCCTGTCAACTTCATTTCATTTGTTAATATAGAGCCATTCCTGCATTTCAAGTCTGCAACACATTCAAAAAAAAGTTGGGATGGGGGCAATTTAGGGCTTAAAATGAGGTAAAACAATTAAATAATGATGTGATTTGAAACAGGCGATATTAACAGGTGATGTAATCATGGTTTGGTACAAAATCCAGGAAAGGCCTAGACTTTGAGGAACAAAGATGGGTCGAGGGTCTCCAGTTTGTCAACAAATACATGAGAAAATTATTCAAATGTTTAAAAACAATGTTCCTCAAAGAAATATATGAACTGAATTGGATATTTCACCCTCTACAGTGCATATCATCATTGAATGTTTCAAGGAATCTGGAAGAATTTTGGTGCATAAAAGGCAAGGGCACAAGCCTAAGCTGAACATCCGTGAACTCTAATCCCTCAGGTGGTACTGCATCAAGAACCATCATTCATCTATAGCTGATATAACCACATGGGTTTGGGATTACTTTGGGAAATTTTTGTCAAGCACTACAATACAGAGTTACATCCACAAATGCCAGTTAAAACTTAACTGTGCAAAATGGAAGCCTTATGTTAACCGTATCCAGAAGCACCATCAACATCTCTGGGTTCAGAGGCATCTGGGATGGAGCATCACACAATGGAAATGTATATTCTGGTCAGACAAATCAGTATTCCAGGTCTTTTATGTAAGAAATGGATGCCGTGTACTGCAGACCAAAGGCAAAAAGGAACATTCAGACTGTTACCAGCAACGTCCAAAAGCCAGGGTCTGTCATTACATTACATTACAAGAATTTAACAGATGTTCTTATCTATAGTGATGTACAACAAGTGCAAAAGTCAGGTCCAAGAAGTGCTAAACTTCTAGATAAGAAAGTTCTAGTGCCAAATGTACAAGTGACAGAATAAGACTTCGTGTAATATTCTATTGAAGTAACAACAATCAGTCAAGGAAAACAAGTCAACCATACAAATGAGCTAAAAAAGCACAACTAAACAGAGAAAAATAAAAACCCTGACAACTAACACCAAGTCATCATGACAGCACAGCCTGGGTTGGTCAAGATAGCTAAGGCAGCTATATGATTATACAGTGGGCAGGGAAGAGGTGCAACCTGAAAAGGTGAGTCTTCAGTCTGCATTTGAAGGTGGTCAGGGAGTCAGCAGTTCTGACTTCAATGGGAAAGTCATTCCATCAACAGAGAGCCAAGACAGACAGCAGTCTTGAGCCGGCTGGGCAAGAGTGGAGAGGAGGAGGGGCCAGGTGACCAGTTGCAGCAGAGCATAGGGATCTGGCTGGTGTGTAGGGTTGGATTAGTCTTTGAAGGTATGCTGGATTTTACCCCTTGACTGCCTGGCAAGCTAGCACCAAAGACTTAAATTTGATCCAAGCTATGACAGGGAGCCAGTGAAGAGCAGCGAGCAGAGGGGTAGCATAGGAGGAATGAGGAAGGTTGTAGACCAGGCGAGCTGCAGCATTTTAGATGAGCTGCAGGGGTCTGGTGGCAGATGCTGGGAGGCCAGTGAGGAGAGAGTTGCAGTTGTCTAAGTGGGAGAGGACCAGTGCTTGGATCAGGAGCTGAGTAGAGTAGGTGGTGAGGAAGGGGCGGATCCTCTGAACATTATAGAGGAGGAATTTGCATGTCCAAGTCACCTGCAGCAATATTCACTGAAGAGGAGAGTCTGTCATTGAACACCACTCCTAGGTTCTTCACACTGGGTGAAGGTGACAGAGATGTTCCCCAGGGAGATAACAAGGCCCAGGGATGGAAAGGATGGAATGGGAATGTAGATCACCTTTGTCTTGCCTGGGTTGAACTTCAAGTGATGGTTCTCAATCCAGCTCTGGGTGTCATGCAGGCAAGCAGAGATGTAAGCTATGACCTGTGTGTCAGAAGGCAGAAAAGAGAGTGTCATCAGCATAGCAGTGGTAGGAGAGACCAGAATCAGAGATATTCAGGCTGAGAGATTGGGTGTAGAGGGAAAAGAGAAGTGTGAGAATGTGTAGCGAATTTTGAAAAGAAAAATATTACAACGATGACTCTATAACACTTTACAGGAAGAATGGAACAAAATAACACTTGAAATGCTTCATCACTTAGTGTCTTCAGTCCCTAAATGTCTTTTAAGTGTTATGAGAAGGATTGGCAAATTACAAAGTGGTAAATGCTTTACCATCCCAACATTTTTTAAATGTGTTACAATAATCAAAATTGAAATGTGTTTATTTTGAAAAACAATACAATTCATGAGGTAAAGCATCAAATAATGTGCTGTTGTATTGTTTTGAGTGCAATACAGGTCAAAGATTATTTACAAATCATTATTTTCAGTTTTCATTTCAATAGCATCCCAACGCTTTCTGATTTGGGGTTACAGTTTCCAAGTAACTATATCTGCAATAATTTGTTAATTTACACCAATACAAAACAAGAGTTGTTGTTTTTTAAAATTCCGTTAATCTTTAAAAATTAAAAGAATATAAATTTACAAATTTAAAATTGATTTGTGGTTGGTTAAAGAGGTACTGCACACTTAAATTTGTTTTTTGAGCTGTAACCTAAATGATATGACTGTACTGTGGTGTGATGAACACATAAATGCTGGTGTTAATAGTAACACAATTACCATTTTTTAATTAAAAAAAAAATTTGCCATTTTATGGGTTGAAAATGACCCAAAATGACATCTACTGGTTAAAATAATCCTGACCCTTGCAAGGCTGATGACCATTGAGTTGACTGTTTGCTACTCAGGGGCGTATCCCCCCCACTTTTGTTGAAACACAATTTCATCCCCCGCACTTTTGTTGAAACACAATTTCATCCCCCGCACTTTTGTTGAAACACAATTTCATCCCCCGCACTTTTGTCAGATTAAAATGACATCATTATGAAAATTATACAGCTACTATAAAATGTGTAACAAGGAAGTAAACTATTGCCATAACGTTAGACAAAAAACAGCCATGCAACGGACTCAAAACAGTTTTTCTCACCCGACCAATCAGCAGTTGCGTGAATATAATAGCCAGTTTGCATAGCGTGCCGAAAGCGCTCAATAATACAGTATCTGTCTGCAGAGCTGCAGAGCCAACACCAGTTTTACCGCTCCTGATTCACCGTTCCAGGTTTGACGTCGCATGCTGTGCTTACTGTGCCTGGCTCTGCAGACAGACCCTTCTCAAAGCGCTTGCGATGCCGTCATTCAAACAGTTGTCCCAGGTGCCATGCCCTAAAAGATTGTGTTAATTTCCATAGGACTATTAATGCTGTCCTCTTGTAACCTGATGTAATGCATGATGCAAACAAGTTTTGTACACGAGTTTGAATAATTAAAGACATTAAAAGCAGGAACTGCCCCGTCTTATTTGAATGCTATACTAAAGAGGTCCTTCCAGGATGCTGCACTTCTCCAACATGAACTGATTAGCCATGCCTCCTGCTCACACAAAGCGATCCCAGTCCAAACTGTTATGCATGATGGTGTATGATCTATACACTGTGTATGACTTCTTGGGCTATGTGAAGTTTTTGGTTTTGTTTATATCAGTGTAAACCAGTGTAGGCAGCAATACTGACATCTCCAGTGCTGTATTAAGCCAATGCGGTGCCCCTGGGCATTATACCTCAAGTGCCCCCACCACCACCACCCTGTGCGTACGCGTCCCCAGGGTCTCCCTCGCTCCCATTTTCCTCAAGGGGATCCTCGTCGTCGCTGACCCCTCGGCTAACACTGGCTGTGGTTGTAGCATCTCCCCGGCTAGTGCTAGCAGGGCCATCTCCCTCACTAGCATCGCTGATTTCACTAGCTTCGGCTTCAGCGCTGGTAGTGACAGCAGTTGTCGATGTTTTTATAAAAAAACGATCTAACACTGGAACATTTATAATTGCAGCTACACGCCTGGAGTCTTTCTCTTTTTTAAATTTTCTCTTCGCACAACCACTCAATTGATGTCTGTCCATTTTTCATTTCTACCACGGTTTTTAAAAAATTGATACATTTCACCATAGGTGGACTGGCTCAACTGACAGGTTGAGGAAAGGGGGGTTAATGGTCACACAGGCCACTCTTGCTCAGAATTATGATTATTGTTGTTGTTCTTATGAAATTAGTGTTCATAATGAATTATATATGACTATTTAACAATGTCAAGTGTATAACCATTTTAAGTTTACAAACATTCACAAAAAATATTTTTAAAGTTTCTGTCATGTGGTGCCCCCCCACTGGCTGTGAGTGGTTAGTGCCCCTGGGCACTGTGCCGCAGGCCCATATAGTTAATCCGGCCTTGGACATCTCTGTTATAGAACAGTATCCTGTTACCTAGAATTATCACTCAATACTTTTTGCCTTCACTTACTGAATAATTACATAGCCCTGGCAGTAACAACACCAAAACCCAATATGATAGATCTCTGCATGAAATGCAGAACTTGGCTGGAGTCAACTGGATTTATAGGCTTTCTGCTGTCCTCCCTTTCATTTGCATCCATGGATCATGGGTATGAAAAAGTTCCATATCGGTCATTGACAGTACATCACAGTGTACACGCCGGGCATGTATATAGCCATAAACCGATTTCTAATGATATGGCTTCCCCATTCCAGAACACCCTCACTTTTGGAAAGCTTGATACGCCCCTGTTGCTACTAATCTATAATATCATTAAATTTTTATTATTTTTTTAAATGTTAACACCCTCTAATCAGAGGCGGGCAGCCCACCTTCTCCAAGCCCCACCCTTGAGTCTGTGAAACTGTGCTCATTTTCAATGCTGATCAAGACTCAGTGAGCAACTCCTGCCTCACACATCCATGCCACTCCCTCCCAACCCCACCCCCTTATTCAACCCCTTCCCTTCTCAGCCCCTTCCCCACTATTTAGCATTTTTCTACAACCCCGATTCCACAAAAGTTGGGACAAAGTACAAATTGTAAATAAAAATGGAATGCAATAATTTACAAATCTCAAAAACTGATATTGTATTCACAATAGAACATAGACAACATATCAAATGTCGAAAGTGAGACATTTTGAAATTTCATGCCCAATATTGGCTCATTTGAAATTTCATGACAGCAACACATCTCAAAAAAGTTGGGACTGGGGCAATAAGAGGCTGGAAAAGTTAAAGGTACAAAAAAGGAACAGCTGGAGGACCAAATTGCAACTCATTAGGTCAATTGGCAATAGGTCATTAACATGACTGGGTATAAAAAGAGCATCTTGGAGTGGCAGCGGCTCTCAGAAGTAAAGATGGGAAGAGGATCACCAATCCCCCTAATTCTGCACCGACAAATAGTGGAGCAATATCAGAAAGGAGTTCGACAGTGTAACATTGCAAAGAGTTTGAACATATCATCATCTACAGTGCATAATATCATCAAACGATTCAGAGAATCTGGAAGAATCTCTATGCATAAGGGTCAAGGCCGGAAAACCATACTGGGTGCCCGTGATCTTCGGGCCCTTAGACGGCACTGCATCACATACAGGCATGCTTCTGTATTGGAAATCACAAAATGGGCTCAGAAGTATTTCCAGAGAACATTATCTGTGAACACAATTCACCGTGCCATCCGCCGTTGCCAGCTAAAACTCTATAGTTCAAAGAAGAAGCCGTATCTAAACATGATCGAGAAGCGCAGATGTCTTCTCTGGGCCAAGGCTCATTTAAAATGGACTGTGGCAAAGTGGAAAACTGTTCTGTGGTCAGACGAATCAAAATTTGAAGTTCTTTATGGAAATCAGGGACGCCGTGTCATTCGGACTAAAGAGGAGAAGGACGACCCAAGTTGTTATCAGAGCTCAGTTTAGAAGCCTGTATCTCTGATGGTATGGGGTTGCATTAGTGCATGTGGCATGGGCAGCTTACACATCTGGAAAGACACCATCAATGCTGAAAGGTATATCCAGGTTCTAGAGCAACATATGCTCCCATCCAGACGACGTCTCTTTCAGGGAAGACCTTGCATTTTCCAACATGACAATGCCAAACCACATACTGCATCAATTACAGCATCATGGCTGCGTAGAAGAAGGGTCCGGGTACTGAACTGGCCAGCCTGCAGTCCAGATCTTTCACCCATAGAAAACATTTGGCGCATCATAAAACGGAAGATACGACAAAAAAGACCTAAGACACTTGAGCAACTAGAATCCTACATTAGACAAGAATGGGTTAACATTCCTATCCCTAAACTTGAGCAACTTGTCTCCTCAGTCCTCAGACGTTTACAGACTGTTGTAAAGAGAAAAGGGGATGTCTCACAGTGGTAAACATGGCCTTGTCCCAACTTTTTTGAGATGTGCTGTTGTCATGAAATTTAAAATCACCTAATTTTTCTCTTTAAATGATACATTTACTCAGTTTAAACATTTGATATGTCATCTATGTTCTATTCTGAATAAAATATGGAATTTTGAAACTTCCACATCATTGCATTCCGTTTTTATTTACAATTTGTACTTTGTCCCAACTTTTTTGGAATCGGGGTTGTAAATGATGCAGTGGGTGGACTCCACATATTGTTGGCCATATCTGATATGTAATGTATGCATCATGGTCAGTGAATTTCCACCCCATTCACAGATTTCTTTATCATTGATCTCAATGGATGTGTGATTTTAGTCCCTGTTCCTACTGACACAGTCGGTTTTTGTGATCCTCAATATAGAACCCTCTTTCAGAATCATTCTTTTCCTTTTGCCATCATGATGCAAGGTCAACTAAAGTGGTACAAATGGACATAAGTGGCCACATGGTACATACTTGAAATATTTGACGCAAATGTAGACACCTAACTTTTCAAAGAATTAGAAGGTGGTTGTTATGGATGAAAATGGATGCCTGTCCTTCAGCTCATAACACTCCCCAATGTACACACACATAACTTTATTGAAGGTCTTGGTCACAATTTTTCAGAGAGAAAGATGTCAAATGTCAAAAACCAAAGCAATTTTCTTCATGGAGCCCACAAAATGCCATTACACAATTCATTTCTTTCTAATACAGACACTTGAGTACCTTAAAGGCAGCAAAATATAGTGCAAATGCTAAGAAACACACATACACAGCACGGGCGATTGCTCTAAGACAACGAGGGAGGCTCAGCCTCCTCTAAAAATGACAAACATCGTGTAGGATGTTCGTCATTTATATGTTATAGCCGACCTTATAACATTGCTATTTCAGATCCAGAATCATAGAAATATATGTGCTCAACCCAACTACAGTGCGAAATCATTCCGTTATAACTTTCCCCAGTTCGCCTAATGTGTGTGTGAGTTTTTCCCCCTCGTGACAGCGCGATGCAGCCCAGCCTCAGTGGATCGGGAGCTATGTGCTTGTCAATCTCAAAATGCAAGACAATTATTGGACAAATACTGCGAAAATGCCCACCCACGGAGTCTCACGGACTCCCAGCCTCAATGGACTTCAACGGCATTTGGGAGCTCTGCACTTTTCAATATCAAAATGCAAGATGGTTATTGGACAAATACTGCGAAAATGCCCGCCCACGGACTCCGAGCCTCACATGGGAGGGACATGGCAGTTTCCGCAAGGAGACTGGTGATTGGTGAAAGCGGCCGGATATTTTCTTTGATTGACAGCTCGTTTCAACTACAGACAGGCAGCAGACAGTGTTGCCAGATTGGGCGATTTCCCGCCCAATTGGGCGGTTTTAAGTGCATTTTGGTGGGTTTTGAACATATTTTGGGCTGGATAACGTCAGCAGTATCTGGCAACATCAGTTCAGTCCCATGCGGAATCGGAAGCGCTGTGGTGTATTGTAAGAGATCAGCTTACATTTCAATTTCATTCATTACATACGGTTTCTACCAGCTTTTTTTAGTTTGTATATATTTTCATTGTAAATAAAGTGTAAATATAGTGTTGTCAAGTTTGCTATCTTAGTTCCAGAAATTTTGTTTATTTGAGTGACTGAACTTGAACTTGAGGGGGCTAGTCGGCTAGCAAGAAAGCTGTGCACGGATGCCAAGCATTGCTGATTTAATTTTGGTGAAGCCATTTGCCAGTCTTCCTTTCGAGGAAAAAATTAAAATTAAAGAGCAGGGTAGACCAACGCCTCAAATTGACTTGGTGAAAAAGGTAGGGAATAATACTTGTTCCTTTCAGCTCTCCTGGTACGAGAAAGTGAATTGGCTAACAGCAAGTGACCCACATCAACAACAGTAAATAGGCTACTTTAGTAATATGTCATGGATGGACCAAAAATATAGAATCTATTTAAAATGTTTATGCTGAGTATATTATATTGGAATATATGTTTTTCTGGATATGAATTAAACACCACTACAATTTGGAAAACATTTTTAAACAAAAACACAGCCGAGGTCAATTTTTAAACAACATGCCACAATTTTAAAATATAAAATGTTAAAATATAACACCCCCCCCCCAACACCACCATCATGTATATTGGACAGTAGGCTAATGGGCCAAAAGAACCTGTTATTTCACAGTTTGTGATGCTGCCAAGAATCAGCCAGATCAGAGGCAAGAGTATGGGCAAAATTGATGTGTTTTTTCTTTTAAAATCTGGAAATATCGTAACCGACCAGCCTCCCCGTTTGAAAGACTACCAGCCGCCACTGATACACAGACACAGAGTGAAGACGCAGAAGGAAATATAATATAGTATGTCTTACGTGTAATTAAAAATCAGTAATGAGAATCAGACTGATGCAATGGTTGCTCTCTGAACATACATACTGTATTCAGTTCTACTTCACTCTGCATGGTTTAGTCACTAATCACAGGATGTGTGTGCTCTAAAATGGGTGTGAGTTGTGGTTTATACAAGGTACTCTCTTCAGCTAAGACACAAAGGCCAAAGCTGCCTCACCTTTACTGCTTTCTCTTTTAGCGTGGCTCTTGACATATCTGATGCAAATGTGAAGACATGAAATTACCTCCAGATGGAGATTGCAGTTGCTATGGTAAAAATGGGTCTTGAAAAGGACTGCATACCTATTCCTCAGCTCATAACACTGGCTGATGTACACACGCATGCATACATGCACAAATGTGTGCACACTCACAGAATATTTATATTTTTCATTGCCTTAATGGCATTTTGATAAAGGTTTAGTGAAGGACAAGAGCAATTCTATGGAAGCATATAGCTGCCACACCTGAAAAAAGAAAAAAAAATCAGATTCATGTAATAACGTGAAAAGTTTGTTATAACAATATATTTTCACATTATAACAATATATTTTCATGTTATAACGTGAAACGTTTCACATTATAACGTTACCATTTGGTTTGACATTATAACGTGATCATTTGGTATCATATTATAATGTGATCAATTGGTTTGATGTTATAATGTGATCAACTGCTTTCACATTATAATGTAATAATTTGATTTCATGTTAAAACATGATATTTTGCTATCACATTATAACGATTATTTGGTTTGATGTTATAGCGTGATAATTTGGTATCACGTTATAACGTGATATTTTGATTTGACGTTATAACATAAGTTGGTTTGACGTTATAATGTGATAATTTGGTTTGATGTTTGTGGCAATGAGGGTGTGGTTGAGCATTGGCTGTGAATGGTGAGAAGTCAGGTTGAACCAGCAAGTAATATGGGATGAGTTACACCTGTGTTTATTGACTGGCTGTCTATTAACGTGCATCTCTGTGTGTCTTCCAGATAGCCAGTAATGAGAGAGAGAGAGAGCTATGTTCCCTGATGTATGGGTGTATGTATTAGTATTCACTGAAAAGTGAAAGTCAAAATAAAGTGCACCTTGAATTCCCGCATCAGGGAATTGTCCCACTGGTGCCGAAACCGGGAATTAAGGAACAAATGCTGCCATGGAGTCCAAACCAAATCAGGGTGCTCCTCCAGACACTCACCGCCAACACCAAGAGCTTCTTGCACCGTCCGTTGAGCAGGGGCAGCGGTTCCAGGCCCTGTGTGAGGCCCAGCTAAAGGACTGGCAGGTGGTGCAGAGCTAGGTCAGGACAAAACACTGAATCATCTCTTGGCCCATTTTTATTGGCCAAAGATTTGCACCGATGTCTGCAGGTGGTGTGCAGCTTGTCGCGAATGCCAGCTGGTAAATCCAGCTGCCACGCCAAAAGCGCCATTGTGTCCATTACCATTAATTGAGATCTCCTTCAAACAAATTGGCATGGATCTTGTCAGGCCATTAGATAGATCTGCACATGGGTATCACTTTGTGTTAGTCATAGTGGATTATACAATGTGATATCTGGAAGCAGTGCCCCTTTGCAATATCTCTGCATGTATAATATAGTGTTGTGAAGGCACTCTTTTGCATTATCTCCCAAGTCAGGTTTCTGAAAGAAATTCCAACTGATCAACGCACTAATTTTTTGTCACATACAATATGTGAATTGTATAAATTATTGGGGATTAAGTCGATTAGTCCCAGTGTTTATCATCTGCAAACGGACAGGCTGGTTGAACGATTTAATCAAATGCTTAAAATCATGATTTGTAAGTTCATTCACAGGGATGCTAGAAACTGGGATAAGTGGCTAGACCCTCTGTTTGCAGTGCGTGAGGTCCCACAATCATCCACCAGGTTTTCCCCATTTGAATTGCTGTATGGGTGCAAACCCCATGGTGTTTTAGATGTCATTAAAGAAAATTGGGAGGAGGAACTTTCACAAAGCAAAAATGCAATTCAGTATGTTCTTGACCTGAGAGCAAAACTCCACGCACTGAGTCACATAACCCAGGAGAATTTGCTACAGGCGCAAGAATATACAATGTATAATAGGGGGACATGGCTAAAAGATTTTGTTCCTTTTTCTGCCCATGTCCAGCTCAAAATGACTTGCTAAGTGGCAAGGGCCCTTTGAGGTCACACAGCGAATAGGAGAAGTCAACTATGAGGTCGCGCACACAGATGGGGCAATGCATGTTAAATGTACCACCTCAATCTCCTGAAACCATGGACAGAGGAGGTTTCTATGGCCCTGGTGACAGCAGTTCCAAAGAAGGTGGAGCTGGGACCGGAGGCAAGTTCAAAAGGTGCAGCCCAATTCACCCCAGTTCCCTGTGGAGACCACCTCTCACCATCCCAGAGAGCACAGGTCATTAGGTTGCAGGGGGAATTTTGCGATGTGTTCTCGCCCCTCCCTGGTCACACTGACCTCATAGAGCACCACCTCGAGACTCCCCCAGGTGTGGTGGTGTGCAGCCACCTGTATCAGCTCCCTGAGCACAAGAAAAGTGTGATTCAGGATGAACTCAAGGCAATGCTTGACATGGGAGTAATTGAGGAGTCACACAGCAACTGGAGGAGCCCAGTGGTCTTAGTTCCCAAGACTGACGGGATAGTCCGGTTCTGTGTGGACTATAGAAAAGTCAATGCAGTGTCTAAATTTGACATGTCCGATGCCTTGCATTGATGAACTGCTCAATCGGTTAGGCATGGCTCACTTTTATTTGACATTGGATTTTAAAAAGGGATATTGGCAGATCCCCTTGACTCCATTATCCTGGGAAAAACCTACCTTTTCCACTCTGTTTGGCTTACACCAATTTGTCAACCTTCCATTTGGATTGTTTGGGGCCCCAGCAACGTTTTAGCATCTCAGGGACCAAATCTTCCGTCCCCACAATGCGTATGCTACTGCCTATTTATATCACATTATTTATAGTAATGATTGGCAGTAGCATGTACAACATCTAAGGGTTGTCCTGAGGTCACTGAGGCATGTGGGGCTCATAGCAAACCCAATAAAGTGTGCAACTGGACGGGTGGAAGTATGGTATCTGGGCTTCCACTTGGGTCATGAGCAGGTTCATCCCCAAATTGACAAGACGGCAGCAATTGCAGCCTGCCAAAGACCTAAGACCAAAAAAGGGATGAGGCACTTCCTGGGGCTGGCTGACTATTATAGACAGTTCATGCATAACTTTTCAGACATCACCAGCCTGCTGACGGACCTCACTAAAAAGAGGGCACCAGACCTGGTCCAGTGGACGGAGCCATGTGAATGGCTTTTGTGCAGGTTAAAGCGATTTTGTGTGCGGGCCTGCTGTTGCATACTCCTGACTGTTCTCTCTTGTTTTGGAGACCGATGTGTTGGATAGAGGGCTGGGCACAGTTTTGTCCCAGGTGGTGGAAGGGGAGGATCAACCGATGCTGTACATCAGCCACAAGCTCTCAATGCGAGAGCCTAAGTACAGCACCATGGAACAGGAGTATTTGGCCATCAAATGGGTGGTCCTCACTCTCCAGTTCTACCTGCTAAGGTGCCTTTTCTCCCTCTGTTCTGACCATGCTCTACTCCAGTGGCTCCACTGCATGAAGGATGCCAACACACGGATCACTCATTGGTATCTGGCCCTTCAGCCCTTTAAATTCAAGGCGGTCCATAGGCCAGGGGCACAGATGGTGGTGCCAGATTACCTCTCCCACCAGGGGTGGGGGAGTCAGCTGTAGGCTGGACGGCTCCCCGGCCTGAGTTGGGCCATGGGGGTATGTGGCAACAAAGGTGTGGTTGAGCGTCAGCTGTGAATGGCGAGGAGTCAGGCTTAACCAGCAGGTAACATGGGATGAGTTATACCTGTGTCTAATTACTAGCAGTCTATTAACATGTGTCTCTATGTGTCTTTCAGATAGCTAGTACCAAGAGTAGCTAGTACTACATTCCCTGATGTGTGTGCATGTGTTAGTATTCACTGAAAAGTTAAAGTCAAAATAAAGTGCTCCTTGAATTTTCATGCCTGTCTCCAGTTCCTCATTGTCCCACATCTATACACTCTATAAACAAACATGGCAGGCGGGTTGCAATTTTTGAGCTCCCGCTTCATCTTGCTCGTATTACTTTCTTACAGCCTAAAACCTGTAACTAAACACTATAATCGGCTGATAAGTAATGATAGTTTGTTCTTATTACTAAATTTGGATAGCAGAGTGTTTCCTGGCCATAATAGTGACCTTCGAAGGGAAGTACGTGACTCAGGATGGCCGCCATATTTAAAGGGCAAGGCTGGTCTCTTCGTCTCAGAAATTGGAACGTCAGCACTTCTTTTAGTCATTCTATCTGGTGATGTATCAGTCAATCCGGGACCGCTGCCCCAATCCTGTGCTGACGACAATGTTAGTGAGCTGACCAGTGATGATGAATCTTTGTCAGAGGATTCTACATCTACTGATTACCTTAAGGATCAATTGGACTTTTCTAACGACGATAGTTTATATGACGAGCAATACTTTGACCTTGGTCTTGGATACAAGGGATTGCGTTTCGGATCATGGAATGTCGATGGGCTTACACTAGCAAAATTTGAACAGATTCGATTGTTCATGCTGGACAAATTCCATCATCCTCAGATCGATATTTTATCGATAAACGAATCCGCTTTGAAGCCTAAGATTCCTGATTCACTTTACACTGTGCCGGGATTCGACATTCATCGCAGAGATCGCAAGGGGATCAAGAAAAAGGGCGGAGTTCTGGTGTATGTGAATCGAGAGTTGAAATACAGGAGAAGGACTGATTTAGAGGATTCAAATGTTGAAGCTGTCTGGTTGGAAGTGTATCCCTTCAAGTCAAAGCGACCACTTTTATTTGGGGGCGTTTATCGACCACCATCTTATTTAAAGGAAGATGATGAATGCCTCGAAAAGAACATTGAGTGTGCTAATCTTCTAAATCTAAAGACAATTCTTACTGGGGATACCAACATAAATTATCTCGCTTCTTCGTCTTTCAAGAAACATTGTTTGGTTCGTACTTTGACTAGTATGAATTTTAAACAACTAGTCACTATGGTAACAAGGCCAATTAGTAAAACCTGTCTGGACCATATCTTCACTAATTACTCTCAGCAAATCAGCTCTGTCGTTGTACACACGTGTGGCCTTTCGGACCACCTTCCAGTATTTTGCTGTGAGAAAGTATGCATGCAAAAATCCAAGTCCATACAAGAGTTTTCAAACAATATGTTACCGTGACATGAAGTGACTTGATGAGGAAAAGTTTAAACAATCAATTCGAGGAGCCCCTTGGGACGCTGCATTTGTATTTGAAGATACTGACGATGTAGTTCACGTATGGGAACAAACCTTCAACTCTGTTCTTGAATCTCATTGTCCTTGGCGCGAAAAACGGGTCAAGCATGAAACGCAGCCCTTCTGGATTACCAAGGCAGTTCTAAAAGAGCTACACTCTAGGGATCATTTATTGAAGGTGGCACGGTGCACGGACAATCCAGATGATTGGGCGAATTATCATCTAGCCAGGAACAAAGCAGTATTCACTTTACGGGAAGCCAAGCGTGAGTTCTATTCGAAGTCATTCAAGGAAAACAGGAACAATACGAGTGCGATCTGGAAATGTATTAAAACTCTGACAGGCGCTAGCAAGAACAATTGTGGGATAATCAAGCTTGAAATTGGCGAGAGTACTGTGGAAAATTCTAAGGACATCTCGGAGCAGTTCAACGCGTATTTCTCAATGATCGTCAACACATTGAGAGGTACTATGGCTCAGGCGCCATTTTGTCTTTCTAAACTTCTGAGCTATGTGAAATCACGGAAAGACCCAGATGTTTTATTCTCGGTTCCTGCTATAACAAGTACACAGGTTACCCGTATAATAATGAAGATCAATCCAAACAAGGCCTCTGGTATTGACAAAATCAGTTCTCGTGTATTGCGAATTGCTGCTCCTGCTATTGCACCGAGTATAGCAAAGCTGATTAATCTATCATTTTCTAGTGGAATATTCCCCCAAAGGTGGAAATTAGCTAAGGTTACCCCACTATTTAAGAAAGGTGATCGTACTGATCTGAGCAACTTCCATCCCATCTCGGTTCTTCCTGTCTTGTCTAAGGTCATTGAGCGGTATATGCATGATTCTCATCTCATCTCATTATCTCTAGCCGCTTTATCCTGTTCTACAGGGTCGCAGGCAAGCTGGAGCCTATCCCAGCTGACTACGGGCGAGGTACACCCTGGACAAGTCGCCAGGTCATCACAGGGCTGACACATAGACACAGACAACCATTCACACTCACATTCACACCTACGGTCAATTTAGAGTCACCAGTTAACCTAACCTGCATGTCTTTGGACTGTGGGGGAAACCGGAGCACCCGGAGGAAACCCACGTGGACACGGGGAGAACATGCAAACTCCGCACAGAAAGGCCCTCGCCGGCCACGGGGCTCGAACCCAGGACCTTCTTGCTGTGAGGCGACAGCGTTAACCACTACACCACCATGCCGCCATGCATGATTCTTTGTATACCTATCTCAATGACAACAACCTTCTCTACTCCAGGCAGTCTGGTTTTAGGAAACATCATAGTACTGAAATAGCTCTAATCAAGATAGTGGACAAACTCCTATTTAATCTTGACAATAATATGGTGTCGGGTTTGGTATTCGTGGACTACACCAAGGCATTTGATATGGTGGACCATGAACTGCTGCTACAGAAGTTAAAGGTGTACGGGGTTGTGGACAAAGAGCTGGAGTGGTGTTGTTCATATCTGTCTAACAGGCGACAGGTGGTACAAGTGGACGGTGAAGTTTCTTCGGAAATGCATATGGATTACGGAGTTCCTCAAGGATCTATACTAGGGCTGCTATTCTTTTTATTATTCATAAACGATTTGCCAGTGCATGTTTCGACTCAAGTGGACCTTTATGCCGACGACACCATTGTCTCTGCTGCAGCTGATGTCACCAATTTGCACCTTTTGAATGACTCTCTCAATACGTCATTAAGAGAGATCGAGTCATGGGCTAATGCCAACAAGCTCTTCCTAAATGAGAAGAAGACAAAGGTTCTGACGATCACCGGCAAGCGCCTTGCTTCGAAGACAAGTGTAGAACTGTGCGTTAAGGCGGGCAATAGTGCCACAGCACTAGATAATGTCTCAAGTGCAACATTACTTGGACTTGATATAGATAGTGAACTTTCGTTTCACGAACATGTAGAAAAAATATGTAAAAAAGTGGCCTCCCATATTGCAATTCTAAGGAAAATAAGATCGTTTTTGCCGTTAGCACAACGTAAACAATACTATAATGCTTTACTTCAACCAATCATTAATTATGGTAGTGCAGTATGGTCTGAGTGCGATAAAGAATGTTTAAATCGAATTCTTAAATTACAGAAGCGCACTGCCAGAGTTATTCTTTTCGCAGAACCGCGAGCATCATCTGTGGAACTGTTTAATAGACTTGGATGGATTCCAGTACATGAACAGTTTAAGATAAACAAATGCGCTCTCGTTCATAAGCGGATTTGTGGTAACGTTCCTACCTTTTTAAGTGAGCAACTTGTTCTAAATAGCTACGTCAACAAAAGACGCACGCGCTATGCTGATCTTAATCTTCGCTGCCCGAAATACAGAAAGGAGACAGAAGGCGGGCGCACTTTTTCTGTTTCTGCTACCCGCCTTTGGAATACTCTCCCTCTCTCTACAAGGCGAATCGAACAGCTTATGCCCTTTAAGGAATCTCTCAGAGAGCGGGCGTTTTCTGAGCAGCATCTTTTATATCATTTTGTAATATAATTTTATAATAATTTGTTTCTTATTTAAATCTATTAACATGATTATCGTTTTGTTTTTATTGTAATTTAGTGTAAATAGTTTTTATAGTTTATATTGTATACATTTATTTTAGTTGAGGGCCACAAGTTCATTAGCATCGCTATTTAGTGCTACCCTCATTATAAATAAAGTCTGAAAAAGAAAAAAAAAACATCAGGGAATTGTTACACCATGATAATTTGGTTTTATGTTATAACATGATAATTTGGTTTGACATTATAACATGATCATTTATATTGCTAAAACGTGAAACTTTTCACATTATAACGTGATAGATTCAAACATGAGTTTGAAGTTATAGTTTAAATGAGGTGTGCAGGGAATAAACTGGGTAATATAGAGAATAAACTAGGTAATATGGCTCATTCACATGATTTAATCAAGTTGTATTGCATGTTTGGGTTGAACTACGGGAAATTATATTCACAGATTCAAACTTCCCAGATTAATAACTCTTCAGCGAAACATTGTTAAAATACAATCGATGTCTCTTTGCTACTGTACCAAGGTAGACAATGAGCTACAGCCGAATTTTAATCAAAATGAGTTGTTCTCCGAGCTGGACAAATAACATTGGTCTCTATGTGCAGCCAGCTGTGAGACAAGTGCACAGGGGTGCACTTGTCTTGCACTCTAAATAGTGCAAGACTGTGTGGCAGCAGGGGTGTGGTCAAGCAGCGGTTTGTGAATGGACGGCGAGGTCAGGAAAGGTGAGTGGCAAAACGATCATACTGTACCTGTGGTTAATTGATGCTGTGTGTGTGTGTTTTGCAGTGATGGCTGAAGGTTGATAAGGAGGGAGAGAGCAGAGAGGTGGCGTTCGTCTCCCAACTGGAGCATTTGTGTGCGCAAAGTGATGCACAATAGACAGAGCTGAAAATCTGTAGAGAAATAAAATGAACAAATTTACTACCACTACCCACCTGTCTGTGTTTCAGTGTTCCACCCACTCTCAAAGACATTTACAGACTGAAAAGGGATGCTATGAAAATATTCAATAACTTCACTCTTTTATTTACTGTAGTGTCACCAAAATCATTGCACACATCAACAGTCTCCTGTTGTTTATACTCCAACAGTTAGTTCAAGAAAAATGGCTTTCATATAATTCTGGGGATTTTAATTTTGTTGAATTTTCATATGGTTAATAATAGATCATCTGCTGCTGCACTGCTCCCTTGTGGCCACTGCATTTACACCAATCATATGAAGGATGCATGAGGTAACTGAGTCATTATCCAATGAGGAGCAACATTTAATTCAGCTTTACCTGCAGCCATATTTCAGTCTTTTTCAGTCTACTGCAAAATGACTATGATGGGAAAATAAATCTTATTTCTCGGGTTATTCCTCAGAAATCTGGTCTGAACCATCTATAACCATATTTGGTCAAGATCATAGGAAAAACCATCATGGGCTGTGGGTCATATGGACCAGAAATCGAAATGGAGTGAGGGATTTGACTAATAAACAACAGGAAAAGTAATTCGAAATGAATGAAGCTCAGGTAAAAGAGAAAAAAAATCGGATCATGAGACTAAGGAAGTTTAAGAAGAGCAAGCAGACACAAATGAAGACTTACACAAGAATGAGGAAGAAGATAAGCCACAGACAATGCCATTGCAGAGAAAAGTTCAAGAAGAGCAAGCAGACACAGATGAAGACTTACACAAGAATCAGTTAGAAGAGAAGCAACAGAAGATGTCATTGCAGAAAGGACATCAACCTGAGAATGGTGGGTGGGGGGAAAGGGGGGGCACCCAGTAGAGAAAGTTGCCAGTAGTATCAAAGTGGTTCACAGTTACAGTGGACAGGAAGAAATGGCAAAAAAAAAATGTTCCACTGCCAGGTTCAACCAAACTGAGGTAACCATGGACCAACGTATTGTACAACAGTCTCTGAAAGAAAAAAATCCATATCGTACACTTGCCTTCAAGACCCAGCATATCAAAACTCCTAACAGCTGGAAAATTAATAGTCCATATTTAAACATCTCATCTCACATCTCATTATCTCTAGCCGCTTTATCCTGTTCTACAGGGTCGCAGGCAAGCTGGAGCCTATCCACATCCTTACAATTAGCATCACTATACATCATTGTATTTCTAGACAAATAAAAATTACATAAAGATTTATCTGTATGTGCATAATAGGTGAGAATGTCTTCCTTTGTGAGGATTGACCAGTCCAGTTTTTCTATGTTAACACTATTTCCATTTCTGGATAATGCAGGTTCAACAATATTCAAGAATTATTGACATATCAATAGGTATATGATCAGTGGATACAGAATGCTCATACACCCCAATGAAGCATGTGCATCAGCTGTACTAATACAATGGTTCAGCCATGATGTAGTGTGCTAGGCCTCACTACTAAGCACTTTGCTTGACAATATAAAATTATCTTGACAAAACCGAGCCATATGATTGGCAAATAATGCATTCCTATCTGACTTATCCGCATTCATATCTCCAATGACATACACTAGAAGTATTTTTTGAATAAAGGAATTAATAAAGGCAAGTCTATTTAGATATTCATCCTCATTCTGATGGCATTCATAGAGTGTATGCACATATAGGATAACAAAATCCTTGTCATTGTGAATAAACTGTATAGCAGAACCAAGCCTAACCACATTTATCAATGAGTCAAACTTCTTATTCTATAGAATAGCCACACCCCATGATATCCTACCTCTGACTATTCCCATACCAAGGTCAGTTGTAAACTGCCTAGCCCCATGAAAGTTATCATTGAGAGGATTTCATCTTTCCAAATCTTGCTTCACAAGAAATGCCTCTCCAGAAAGTTCTCTAGAAGGTTGTCAACAACTATGCGGTGAGCTTTATCCCATGCACTTTGATCCAGATGCAGGCCATGACAACTGTACGACAAAACCTGAATGTTCATTTAACAACAGTCTTGAGTGCCCATAGCATCAGCAATACACTCTTTCCCTCTGTGGCATGTGTAGTGTTTGACCTGATAACTCCAACCCTGAGTGGCTCGTAATAGCGCCGGACAAATGTCCCTTCTGGCTAGAGCTCTGGATTGTACATTCCTCACTCATGGAGGAGTGGGGTATTTTGGACAAGTTAACTTGTACAAACTCATGCTGCTCCAAACATGATAGCATGTTGCTGAAAACAGATCCAAAACACTTGACAAAATCAAGGTCAAGAAACAGGTGTGAGGTCAGGCAATCAGCCATCCATTCATTTTGGCATATCACTATAGTGACGTGGCCGCTCTGACAGCTTCAGCTATCAAAGTGTTTAGGGAAGAATTATAGTAGTGGTTTCCTGCTGCCTTCTACTGGATTATTATAGAGGTTTTCTCCTCTCAACCATTCACACTCTCACCTATGGACAATTTAGAGCCACCAATTAGCCTAACCTACATGTCTTTGAGGGAAACCAGAGCACCCAGAGGAAACCTACACAGACACGGGGAGAACATGCAAAGTCCACACAGAAAGGCCCCTGTTGACCACAGGGCTCAAACCCAGAACCTTCTTGCTTTGAGGTGACAGTGCTCACCACTACACCACCATGCCACCCCAGGCAATCAGAGATCAAGACAAAAATGACATTCAAGGTTAACAATCCAGAATCAAAAACCATGAACAGTAATCAGACTTGGGGGGGGGAACAGAGCTGAGCACATACTTTCACTATGTGTGTGTGTTTAGAGTGTGCTTATACAGGTGAGGTGG
The DNA here is from genome assembly GCF_027579695.1 of Neoarius graeffei. Taxonomy (NCBI): domain Eukaryota; kingdom Metazoa; phylum Chordata; class Actinopteri; order Siluriformes; family Ariidae; genus Neoarius; species Neoarius graeffei. Next base: position 31,502,523 of record NC_083586.1, read on the forward strand.
TGGTAGAGTCCAGGTGTGTGTGATCAGTAATCTGGTCACTGTGAAAGTGACACAGGTCGGGTTGGGTCCTTCCAAGTCGGGTCCTTCAGAGCCTGGGCAGGTGTATGTCATTAAAAAGGTCCCACCTTGTACTTGCATGTAAGGATTGTGGGTGATTTAAGATAGGTGAAGATACACACATCCATCCTTGAAAATTCTTTGAACAAAGGAGTCTGTCCTTTGTATAATTCAAAGGATCCTAGGAATCAGAACAGCCCTTCAGCAGGATTTGATGACGTGGAATCTTTGAAATGCAGCCATTAAGGATCCTTCCTTGACATTGAGAAACACCTACTGAATGTGGTGTGTGGGTGTTGTAATCCAAAGAGTCTATGTTTGTGGTTTGTGGTGCATTCTGGGATATGTAGTTTGATGCCTATTACAGCATAGACATGAAACATTCTACAATTTATTTCTTAATTCTACAGGGTCGCAGGCAAGCTGGAGCCTATCCCAGCTGACTATGGGCAAAAGGCGGCGTACACCCTGGACAAGTCGCCAGGTCATCACAGGGCTGACACATAGACACAGACAACCATTCACACTCACATTCACACCTAAGGTCAATTTTAGAGTCACCAGTTAACCTAACCTGCATGTCTTTGGACTGTGGGGGAAACCGGAGCACCCGGAGGAAACCCACGCGGACACGGGGAGAACATGCAAACTCCACACAGAAAGGCCCTCGCCGGCCATGGGGCTCGAACCCAGGACCTTCTTGCTGTGAGGTGACAGTGCTAACCACTACACCACCGTGCCACCCCAGTAGCAGCATAGCAGGAGAAAAAATAACCATCAACACCAACATCTGAAATTATATGAATGCAGTACATTAAATAAAATTCTCTGCATACTAAGTAGTAGGTGATGTTCCCAGACTACCTTTATTCCCCTGGTTTCACAAAAACACAATTTAATGCACATACTGTAAAATCCATCAGTGCATCATTATACCATCATTATACCATTATACTGTCAGATCTGTTTCCTGTTGATCTGTCACATCTGTTTCCTGTTTGATGCTTAGCACACTTACTTATATAATGATACATGAATTAAGTTTTGTTATTTCTATCAAGCTCTTCTACTTGTCAGGGAAATGGATCTGCTTGGACAGGAAGCACTAGATTTGCAAGCTACATAAGAGCAATAGTGATGCTTCACTGTAAATTTATTTCAACAGTCTCATTACATTATTCTCATTAGTTAATCAGTCTCACTGAATATCCTCTTTTCAGTTTAGAATTTATTTATTTATTTATTTTCATTAGAAATTAAAATGATAACATTTCAAATAAGTCAAAAATGATTAAAAGCTCAATTTTCATTGACAACAGTAATAATCAAGGACTTCGAAAGGCTTAGTTCTGAATAACTTCTTGCAATATCAAAGTAATAACCAAGACAAGACAATAAAACGTTCAAGAAAATCTCACTGATTTCATTATGGACAAAGAGAAAAATACTAGTTAACTGCTAAAAATAAATTCTGATTCAAGAGAGGAACAGACAAAAGGGGAATTAGTTACACACACACACACACACACATATATATATATATATATATATATATATATATATATATATATATATATATATATATATATGGGGCGTCACGGTGGTGTAGTGGTTAGCGCTGTCGCCTCACAGCAAGAAGGTCCGGGTTCGAGCCTCGTGGCCGGCGAGGACCTAGCCTGGGCCCGCCCATCCTAAGTGTGACGCAACACGAGGGCCTGTTGCGAGCTTAGTCTGGCAAGGCAAGCTATCTCCAGCTCTTCCAAGCTCCCGAAAAATCAGGAGCCAATCAACTTTGAGCATCTCCAACGGCCCTGGGTAGAGGCGTGTTCAAGGCAGTGACGTAGTAGAACTGCGACCGGAAGCCATAGATTGTTTACAGCAGGGGTGTCAAACCTGATCCATAAAGGGCTGTGTGGCTGCAGGTTTTCATTCCAGCCATGCAGCAGCACCCTGATTTGGCTTATTCAATCAACTGACACACCCACCCTTTAATCAAGGGTGGGTGTGGCTGCAAGTATTTGACTGTGTGAAGACAGTTCAGTTGATTGAATGAGCCAAGTCAGGTGTGCTGCTGCATGGCTGGAATGAAAACCTGCAGCCACAAGGCCCTTTATGGATGAGGTTTGACACCCCTGGTTTACAGAATCTATGCCGGAAGCGCTTCATTCACTAGAAACATTACGAACATGGAGCAGCGGCAAGCCTTTGACACAGCGGTAGATGCTGTATTGAAAGCATTCAACGGGAAGTTCTCATTGAAAAGGGAGCAAACAGCAGCCCTGGAGGTATTTATCTTCTTCCTGTTACTCAAGCAGTTTCCATCGCATCACATACATCAGAGGAAAGAGTGATATGATTGGTTTAAGCTTCGTCACAGCCTTTTCTGGCTTCGACCAGTAGCAAACTGAGGCATTTCAGGGAGGCGGGTCAACCACGCCTTTGGGAAACTGTTGGGCTTAATATCTTTGCCAGACCAATGCTCTCAGAGCTTTGAAGTCGGGTTAGCCAGACTAGGCGAGGACCTTTCTGTGTGGAGTTTGCATGTTCTCCCCGTGTCCGCGTGGGTTTCCTCTGGGTGCTCCGGTTTCCCCCACAGTCCAAAGACATGCAGGTTAGGTTAACTGGTGACTCTAAATTGACCATAGGTGTGACTGTGAGTGTGAATGGTTGTCTGTGTCTATGTGTCAGCCCTGTGATGACGTGGCGACTTGTCCAGGGTGTACCCCGCCTTTTACCCGTAGTCAGCTGGGATAGGCTCCAGCTTGCCTGCGACCCTGTAGAACAGGATAAAGTGGCTAGAGATAATGAGAGATGAGATGATATATATACAGTGGTGCTTGAAAGTTTGTGAACCCTTTAGAATCTTCTATATTTCTGCATAAGTATGACCTAAAACATCATCAGATTTTCACACAAGTCAAAAGTAGATAAAGAGAACCCAGTTAAACAAATGAAACAAAAATATTATACTTGATAATTTATTTATTGAGGAAAATGATCCAATATTACATATCTGTGAGTGGCAAAAGTATATGAACCTTTCCTTTCAGTATCTGGTGTGACCTCCTTGTGCAGCAATAACTGCAACTAAACATTTCCGGTAACTGTTGATCAGTCCTGCACACTGGCTTGGAGGAATTTTAGCTCATTCCTCCGTACAGAATAGCTTCAACTCTGGGATGTTGGTGGGTTTCCTGACATGAACTGCTCGCTTCAGGTCCTTCCACAACATTTCGATTGGATTAAGGTCAGGACTTTGACTTGGCCATTCCAAAACATTAACTTTATTCTTCTTTAACCATTCTTTGGTAGAATGACTTGTGTGCTTAGGGTCATTGTCTTGCTGCATGACCCACCTTCTCTTGAGATTCAGTTCATGGATAGATGTCCTGACATTTTCCTTTAGAATTTGCTGGTGTAATTCAGAATTCATTTTTCCATCAATGACAGCAAGCCGTCCTAGCCTAGATGTAGCAAAACAGGGCCAAACCATGATACTACCACCACAATGTTTCACAGATGGGATAAGGTTCTTATGCTGGAATGCAGTGTTTTCCTTTCTCCAAACATAATGCTTCTCATTTAAACCAAAAAGTTCTATTTTGGTCTCATCCATCCACAAAACATTTTTCCAATAGCCTTCTGGCTTGTCCACATGATCTTTAGCAAACTGCAGACAAGCAGCAATGTTCTTTTTGGAGAGCAGTGACTTTCTCCTTGCAACCCTGCCGTGCATACCATTGTTGCTCAGTGTCCTCCTGATGGTGGACTCATGAACATTAACATTAGTCAATGTGAAAGAGGCCTTCAGTTGCTTAGAAGTTACCCTGGGGTCCTTTGTGACCTTGCCGACTATTACACACCTTGCTCTTGGAGTGATCTTTGTTGGTCAACCATTCCTGGGGAGGGTAACAATGGTCTTGAATTTCCTCCATTGGTACACAGTCTGTCTGACTGTGGATTGGTGGAGTCCAAACTCTTTATAGATGGTTTTGTAACCTTTTCCAGCCTGATGAGCATCAACAACGCTTTTTCTGAGGTCCTCAGAACTCTCCTTTGTTCATGCCATGATACACTTCCACAAACATGTGTTGTGAAGATCAGACTTTGATAGCTCTCTGTTCTTTAAATAAAACAGGGTGCCCACTCACACCTGATTGTCATCCCATTGATTAAAAACACCTGACTCTAATTTCACCTTCAATTTAACTGCTAATCCTAGAGGTTCACATACTTTTGCCACTCAAAGATATGTAATATTGGATCATTTTCCTCAATAAATAAATGGCCGAGTATAATATTTTTGTCTCATTTGTTTAACTGGATCTCTGGAGGGAGAGGGGGGAGCTCAATATTAATGCTTGGATATGGAATAGGATGTTTAATAGTTGTTCAGATGGAATATAGACATAAATTTAACACCTGACAAGCAGGTGCTGGCAAACTAACCAAACATAGTGGTGGTAGACAAGGAGCAGAAGACTGTAATTGTGATCGATCTAGCAATCTCAATTGACTGTAACATCAGACAGAAGGAGCACGAGAACATCAAGAAGTACCAGGGAATTAATTAACAACTGGAACAGATGTGGAAGGTACCGTAAAATACAAAGTGGTCCCAGTGGTAATAGGAGCATAAGGAGCTGTGACCCCTAAACTGAGAGAGTGGCTCCAGCAGATTACAGATACAACATCTGAGGTCTCTGTCCAGAAGTGTGCAATTCTTGAAACAGCTAAGATACTGCACAGGACCCTCAAACTCCCAGGCCTCTTGTAGAGGACTTGAGCTTGAGGAAGACACACAAATGCACGCACATACACACACCCCACCAGGGTGGTGTGAGAAAAGTTTGTATATAGTATAGGCAGCATGATGGTGCAGTGGTTAGCACTGCTGCCTCACAGCAAGATGGTTCTGGGCCATGAACCTCATGGCTGACTGGGGCTTTTCTGCATGGAGTTTGCATGTTTTTCTGTACCTGTGTGGGTTTCCTTATTTATTCCCACATAAGACTTTTGTAATTGCAAACCGAGTGGATCGCTCAAAAGATTCCAACGTTGTCTCCACTGCCTTCTCGAGTTTTTGTTGAATGGCTGGAATTCTTGGTGTAAATATCTGCCAAAAAGCTAAAAAAAACTTACAAAACCTTTCATTTGACCTTTCAGAAGGACCAAACAAAAGCTGTGATCATCTCATCTCTCTCTAGCCGCTTTATCCTTCTACAGGGTCGCAGGCAAGCTGGAGCCTATCCCAGCTGACTACGGGTGAAAGGCGGGGTACACCCTGGACAAGTCGCCAGGTCAGCTGTGATCATCAAAAGGTAAATTTTCTTAAAATAAACACCACTTACTTGATATCGAATCAGTAGCCTTGGCAAACCATGAGGTGAATTTCGTTGAACTTTTCATCTGCTGATTATCTTCCAATACTATGACATTATAACAAGGTTTCTCTTATTTCGTTTCTGGTTCTGACTGGTTCCAAAGTTTATCCAGAAGTAGAATGAGTAATTGACCTTGATCAGGATAAGTGCTGATTGGTTACAAAGTTTCACTATTGTTACACCCATTCTTACATTCTTATACTTGTTCTTGTGTACCTTTGATAACGTGAGATCAACTGTTTGTATCTTGAGATCACAATTTGCCATTCTGGTGATTGAATGTAACAGTAGCGCAAGCGCATTCACATAAGCATTACATTCTTACAACACAATGACATAGTAGCTTCACCTCTATGAGGCAGTAGCCACAAAACTGATTCTAACTTAACAGATAGCAGCAGCAGATGCTGTATTTCTCTAATGACTGTTTTTAAGTTACTAAGCAAGGGGATATTATTAGTTTTGTTACCAAAACTGTGTCTATCTTGCTATTTTTTTGGTATATCACTGCAGTAACATGGCTGCTCTGATGGCTCCAGCCATGAAAGTTTCTATTACAGTAGTGGTTTCCCATTGCCTTTTACTGGATTATTATAGATGTTTTCTCCTCCCAATCATTCACACACATTCACACTTGTGGGCAATTTGAGTAGTCATTTAACCTAACCGCATGGCTTTGGACTGTGGGGGAAACCAGAGCACCTGGAGGAAACCCACGCAGACATGGGGAGCACATGCAAACTCCAAAACTGTGTCTATATAACAGTTATATAAATGGGCTAATAATTACATTGAGCAGCTAGGTGGGAAAGCTTTAAAAGAATTAACCCTGTGTTTCCCTCTGTTCCGGTTCAGTATTGTCCAGGTAAATCATTACATTGTACATATACTCCTTTTTTGATGGATGTCTTTGTGAAGTCTTTGAAATGCCTAGTCCCTCAGTCATTTGAATTCCAACTGCCTCTCACCAAGCCATGATGTTTGGGACTGTGTCTAAAAATTAATGACAATTTAGTTAATTATTTGGTAGGTGAAAATTGTCCTGACAAGTGGCAGTAATGTCAACTGAACTCAAGCGAGGGCAATTACAATTAAAAAAACAAAAAACAAACATGAATCACTGAGTAATTAGCGATATTCAGTTCTGTGTAATTAAAAATTGACCTTTTGTTGTTTTTTTTTAACTTATGTAAAGTTGTTATAAGAGGTTCCTTTTGTAAATCTGCAATCTGCAAAATCCTGTAATTATACTGGAGCTTTTTTGCTGCTGGAAAAAGGAAAAAAAACACACCAGAAACTGAAGGCTTATATACTGCAACAAAATCAGGGACCCCATCAGAGAATGTGTAAATTGTAAGATTATTTCTTGAACTAATATGAAATATTACAAGGCATTAATAATATGTAAAATATTTCATAAGTCTATATTTCCACTACTTAGAAAAAAAACACAGATATCATATGAATGACTGCAGCCCCTAAGTTGTAGAACCATTTAAAAAAAGCACTTGAAAATTTAATAGAGTATTTAAACTTCAGGGCCTCATTTCAGTACTATTTTAAGACATCCTTGTTCTTTTCCTCTCACCATTTCCACTCATCAGAATATATATAAATATTAAGATTAGATTTGAGCATAATAGATTTTACTATGACTTTGGTGATATTAAAGCAAATAAATTAAACATCTAGCTCACTTATTCAGTGTATTTGATGCATTGCTTTTGACAGGGGAGCCATGGCCTAATGGTTAGAGATGCAACTTTGGGACCAAAAAGTTGCCAGTTTGATTCCCTGGACCAGCAGGAATGGCAGAAGTACCCTTGAGCAAGGCACCTAACCCCCAACTGCTCTCCAGGCTGCTCTGGGTATGTTGCTCTGGATAAGGGCATCTGCTTAATTAATGTAATCTTGAGAAACTACATTTTTTATTAGTGTGCTTTGAGTGTAAAAAAAGCCCTTAAGATTTGCATTCACAACCACAAGACCACAACAAATGCAAATAACTTTGAGGCTCACAGGTAAACAGTGAGACTTACTGTATTCGTAACTTGGTAACAATAGGTTTCTAAACATTGGTCATAACAGGCCAAAACCTGTTCCTAAACATTGGCCTTATTGTTCAGTAGAGGAGTGCTTTAAAACAAAGGTACCTCATGATATTCCAGTTAATACACTGGTGCGTGAACAACTCTAAGCACACCGATTGCTGAGTGGTCATATGTTGGGTCTGAATATTGTTTAAAAGTAAGCATAAAATCAGAGAGTGAGACAGTACCAGTTTTTCAGAATCAGTTACCATGAGATCAGAGGCTGCAACATCATGCAAACATGCGGTCATACCTTGGACCACAGGGTACAGCGTCTTAGAGAGATAAGTTCCAAGACAATAACCTCCACCATGCTCTTGGGCCAGGACCCACACCATGGTCACTCTATCCTCTGAGACGTACAGGTGGAATGGCAGACTGTAGTCAGGTAGATCCACTGCTGGAGCTGATGTGAGAGACTGTTTCAGATAACAAAATGTGTTCATCATTTCAGAGGACCATACAATGTCATTGGGCTGCTCTTTGAGGCAGGACTTTCTCAGGATCTTGTCATGATGAGAATAGTCTGCAATGTACTGATGACAACAGTTAATGATTCTGAGAAAAGACAACATGGCAGTTTAATTTGAGGGAGGAGCCACCTCGAGTATCACAGAGAGTCAATCAGAGGAGAGATGACGCTCACCTTGAAAGATGTCTAAGCCGAAGTATTGCACCAAAGGCTGATAAAACTGCAAGTTGGACCATGAAGCTTTGAATCCACACCTAGCCAGGTGCACTAGAAGAGCAAGAGAGCCTTGTTCACACTTGGACTCGTCTTCAGCTGAGAGCAAAATGTCATCCACATATTGGAGCAATGCGCAGTTATCAGGGAAAGTCAGAGAGTTCAGTGAGTCTCAAACAAAAGCAGAGAAGACTGTGGGGGAGTCAATGAACCCTTGATGCAGGTGGGTCCATGTGTATTGTTGCAGCTTAAAAGTAAAGACAAATATGGGTTGAGTCTCAACACTCACGGGGACACTGAAAAATGCACTTCAGAGATTAACAACAGTACAGTGCAACGTCTGGTACAGGAGGGCTGATAGGAATAAACAATTGATTTATGTGTCTCAAGTCTTGATTAAACTCCAGGAGCCATTTGACTTCTTTACAGGGTTAACTGGAGTATTGTAACAGGAAAGAACAAGGGAACAAAACACTTTGCAATAACAGTGACAAAATCACAGATTCGATACCTGAGGATCAGATACTTCAGCACGTGTCATCCTTCAGGTTGTATTCAGAGAGAACAGCAGAAACAAAAGATTGGTTAACTGGTGTGCACAGAACAGTATGGCCTTGTTCAAAAGAAATGGAACAATTGAGCTTAGTCAAAATATCACGACCTAATAGATAAAAAAGGGGATCTAGGTAGGATAACAAAGCAATGCAGAAAACACTGTTTAGGATCATTTGGTGTGGTCATAAGTAGAGGAAAAGTCTTAGGAGATTTAACAGAGTAAATTGTGGCCTCTGATACAGGCCTACTGTCAGATAATCAGGTGGCACCAGTGTCAACCATAAAAGGATAAGTGTTGCCATCTACACAAAGATCAATAAGTTTTTGTTTTATGTCATGGAGGGGAAAAAAATTCTCAGATCATTTACGCAAACAATTTTTCTTCTAAGCACTTAACATAAGTTTACTGAAGTGATGTCTAATTTATAATCAATATGCTTTTGTGGAGTTCATTAATTTATTTATTTTTATATTTCTGAATATCAAGTACAATAACTGTTGATGAAATGAAGGCCTTTATTGTCACTGCACAACAAAATTTAGTTAACCATGGGAGAGCAAAGCCACTGCCTATATGTGCATCACCATTCTTGGGCACTGCAGCTCAAGCCCATCCCATGTTAACCTAACTGCATGTCTTTGGACTGTGGGGGAAACTGGAGCACCTGGAGGAAACCCACGCAGACAACATGCAAACTCCACACAGAAAGACCCTTGTCAGCCACTGTGTTTGAACCCAGAACCTTCTTCCTGTGCGGCAGCAGTGCTAACCACTACACCACCGTGCCAGCATTCTAGAAAGAAATCTATTCATCACTAGAATTTTTCACCTTAGAACTTCTACAACAAGACTGCATTTTAATTTTAGGAGAAAAACTGCTCAATCTGACAATATGAGCTCATGACATCCAGTGATATAAAACGAGAACATTTTCCTGAAAAAGGTTTCTTGAGCAAGAGAACTTGAAGAAACCAATGATTTTCTGAAGTTTTTAAAGATCACAACTTCAAATTCCATACCAAGTCTCGAGTCCTGCAGCTCACTTCTTCAATGGTCATGTCATAGAAGGCATCTGAAGTGGAAATTCTCAAAACACAAGCATTTTCAGGAAGCAAGTTATTCAAAAAGGCTGTTATAAAAAGCGAAGTTAAATGCCACTGCCCGCAGGATCAGATGGCAGCCCTGCACGCTCGTTCCATGCAGCGTAGAAATGTGTAAAGAAAGCAGTACAGGATTCATTCTGATCTTGTTTAACATCTGTTACTTGAGAGACATCAGAAGCAGATTGAAATTTATTCTTCAGAAGCCTGGTTTAAACATGTGTACATTATGTTACATCTCACGTAGAGTGGACAGTGTTTAATTTTTTTTTCACGAAAGAGAGTCAGCTCAGAGTTGGGTCTGTGTGCTGAATAAAACTCACAGGTGCTTTTAACACAGTGGAGCTGAAGGAGGAAGTGAAGCCTGCACACACGCATTTACAGACAATACAGAAATAGACACATGGGCACACCACCAATGCAGATTTAGTCAACTTCACACATTTTGAGTTACTCTTTTCTCTGTCTTTGTTACCAAACTTTTTCTTATGAGCAGAGGCATGAGAGCTTATCATTTACCAACAAACCAGAGCTTAACAAATAGCTCTCATCAAAAGTACCGTCTCTAGGATAAGGTTTCTGTTGCAGTTGACCATCCGTCCATCCTGCTAAATTATTAACAAAGGGTGCACAAAATAGCCAAAATCACTGTCATGCATGAATTGATTTGAAGTCTTATCTTTACTCTTAGACTGACAATTTCCATCCAACTTGATACACACAAAACACCAAATAGAGGAGAATTTCCTAGGCAGATTGAGGTAAAAGTTTGACAAATTATAATATTGGAAAATAATTTTCAGCATGCTTAGAGTGTATAAACCTCTCAACTTGTCTCTGGGAACTCCAGTAGACTACATACATAGAGTATATGACCGTTTTAGGAATATACATTGTTGAGTAAGACTCAACGACCTTCTTATTCCAAGAAACACTCAGAGATAAAGATAACTTAGACAAATCAAAACCATAGTTACTTCCAATCAGTCCTAGGAAACACCTACAAGCTTTTATATACGTTACATGATTGGGATGGAAGAAGAGAACCCAATCCAGATGGAAGAAGAGAACCCAATTAATGAAAATAAAACCTCTTATCTTCCACGTGGAGATTCAGAAAAAGAGCCCCCATTTTAACTGATAGGTTTTGATCTGTATTTACTGAAGAAAGTGGAATCAACAAAGTATCTAGAAATGTAGTCCTCTGCTGCCTAGGAGATTCTGCCTCACGGCTTGATCCAGGGACAACAGTCACTGATGCAGACACAGCTGTTCAGAGATGTTCCTCAGTTTATTGAGAGACAAACATGAGTGCATTTAAGAGTGTGGTGTAGCTACGGTAAATGATTGGAAGATGTGATTCAAGAAGCCGAGTTGTCTGCATGTGACAGGGTAGCTTCAACAGGTGATGGAGAATTACAGTATTGATCAAGACAGCCTTATGAAAACAGAGAGTAGATATACGAGCAAAGATAAGTTTGAAGGATTTACGTAACTGAAACCAGGCAAAACCATTTGCAGGCATGCCAAACCAATATCTATCAGTCTCATTTCTTTAACTGGGTTCTCTTTATCTACTTTTAGGATTTGTGTGAAAATCTGATGATGTTGGGTCTATATTATGCAGAAATATAGAAAATTCTAAAGGGTTCACAAACTTTCAAGCACCACTGTAAGTAGTATAGTATTTCTTATCCTGGTTCTACAGTTCTTAAACTGCATGTTTTATGTATTTCTTGTCAACTTTAAGTAAATAAGTTGATCCAAAGGTTTTGAAAGAAAACAGTAAGAAGTGCAGTGCAGACTGATACAAACAGTACCACTGGACAAAGTCATTCTACACCCAATCTATTTAGACATCTACAACCCCTGGCAAAAAGTATGGAATCACCAGTCTTGAATGAGCACTCATTCACACATTTTATTCTGTAGAACAAACTCAGATCACAAACATGATACAATAATAAAGTCATTCCAAAGTGCACCTTCTTGGCCTTCAGAAACACTAAAAGAAATGAAGAAAAAGCATTGTGGAAGTCAGTAAATGTTACTTTTATAGACCAAGCACAGGGAAAAAAATATGGAATCACTCAATTCTGAGGAAAAAAATATGGAATCATGAAAAACAGACAAACAAAAGAACATTCAAAACACATCACTAGTACTTAGCTGCACCACCTCTGGCTTTTATAACAGCTTGCAGTCTCCTAGGCATGGACTTGATGAGTGACAAACAGTATTCTTCATCAATCTGGTGCCAACTCTCTTTGATTGCAGTTGCCAGATCAGCTTTGCAGGCCAGAGCCTTGTCGTGGACCATTTTTTTCAATTTCCACCACAAGTTTTCTATTGGGTTGAGATCTGGACTATTTGCAGGCCATGACATTGACTGGATGTGTCTTTCACCAAGGAATGCTTTCACAGTTTTTGCTCTATGGCACGATGCATTGTCATCTTGGAAAATTATTTCATCATCCCCAAACATCTTTTCAATTGAAGGGATAAGAAAACTGTCCAAAATGTCACTGTAAACCTGTGCATTTATTGAAGAAGTAACCACAGCCATCTCCCCAGTGCCTTTGCCTGACATGCAGCCCCATATCATCAAGGATTGTGGAAATTTGGATGTTTTCTTCAGGCAGTCCTCTTCATAAATCTCACTGGAACGGCACCAAACAAAAGTTCCAGCATCATCACCTTGTCCAATGCAGATTCGTGATTCATCACTGAAGATAACTTTCATCCAGTCATCCACAGTCCATGATTGCTTCTCCTTAGCCCATTGTAGTCTTGTTCTTTTCTGTTTAGGTGTCAATGATGGTTTTCTTTTAGCTTTCCTATATGAAAATCCCATTTCCTTTAGGCAATTTCTCACGGTTCGGTCACATACTTGTACATTGACCAGGGCTGTTGACAGCTTTGGCTGGGCCCGGGACAAAATAATCTGAGTGGGCCCCCCCCCCAAATAATCTGAGTGCCCCCCCCACACACACACACATACGCGCGCACGCACATCGCCACACAGCAACCACCCACACCCAACCCCTCTTTTCACAGTCTCCATTCACTCCAACCCTTAAATAACAGGTATTCCAAGCCCATTATAACAGTCAACCATTTTATTTCAACATTTCAACATATTTACAGTTTGAACATTTCCTTAGTCTGCAACTATTCAGGTGCGAAATGCAATGCGCCGGACTTTTGCTGTGGCAAAGTCGTCAATAAGGTCATTGAAGTCCAGCTTCTTTGCAAGTTCACGCTCTATAGAGAGCATAGCCAGCCCATTGAGCCTCTCCTGTGACATGTTTGAGCGCAGGTAGTTGATAAACCAAAATGATTGTTTACGGGATGGAACTGGGCCTCAATGAGAACGGAGTTATGGCTTTCCCAAAATCTGAACATAGAAGCATCACCACTACTGATGTGTACAGTGAGTTTTTCAGGGTATTTTTTTGTCTTGTTTTTCATAAACGTCCTTTCCGTACTCGATTTAGAATGTTACAAAAAAAATGGACACCCTCCCAACCACGTAACATTAGCCTATCTGACCTGGGGGCTGACATGTTTATTACGGATAAACCAAAAGGATTACAATGTTCCCTGGATATAGAACTGGACTGAGAAGATTTCAAAATCTTAACGTGTAAGCAACAACAATAAAACAGAGGTTGTTTTATTCATTTAGGGCTTATTAGGCTACTTTCATTAATTGCGCTTTTCATACAGGCCTATCATTTTTCACTTGAGCAAGGGAATTGTTTGAAGAGTATCCAGTCTAAGCGAAAGTTTAATGTTTTGCAACAGACTAACCTCAAAACACCCCATTTATAGCCCATTCGTTACATTAAACTCTATATAGCTGGCAATTTCACATGCCGTCGTATCTACACGGGATGATTTCCAACAAAATAAGGTTTAATTAACAAGAGGCAGCGTTCCACGGGCTTTCAGCTAACCGGAGTCCAGCTCAGCGCAGCTCAGCAAGCGTGCCTAAAACATTTGGATATGATTGCGGGCCAATGTGCTATTCTTTGCTTCATTGAGATATATGCAATACAGTGTTATTAAACCGATATGTTTATGAAATAATTCAATGCCCTGTGCATTTCAGTGTTCACTCAGTGTACCCTGCTATCCCCTACTTTATAATTATGAATGGCGCGTCGCGCGTGCTGGAGTTACATTACGGGGCTGGAAAAAAGTTATCTGTGTCTTACCTGGCTCAGCTGCATCATCTGAATCTTTTCTAAAATATCTATGCAGTGAGCCCCTGAGGCTCTTGGCTTCTTAATCTCTTTTTCTCTTTTCTTTGGTCCTGACTTGTGCATGTTGGCAAACGGGCTCGCACGCTTATTGTCGAAGCGTTATGATGGAATAGTGCCGTGTTATTTGGCGCCTTAATCAAAGACCAAACCATTTCTGCATTAGGGGTGGTAGGTGGGTTCTTGAATCTATTTTCAAAGACAATAAAGGCAAAAGAACCAGAAATCATTCATTGAATGCAAATATAGCACATTTTTCTCCCCCGAATCAACACATTTTGAAATGAAACAGAATGATTAATGGCATCTTCATGAGGGACCAGTTCTGGGCCCCCCCTCATGCCTGGGCCCGGGACAAAATACCCGGTTGTCCCCCCCGTCGACGGCCCTGGGTTGTAGTATACTGAAGCAGAGATACTGAATAATATTATATTCAATTAAATAACCAAAATGTAACCTACACGCTAGACCTTATAGAGGAACAGGGGGCATTAGGCCCCATAATTTTTTGTTTAAAAAAAAAAATTATATGGTATAAAGAATGTAGGGCAGCACAGTGGTGCAGTGGTTAGCACTGTCGCCTCACAGCAAAAAGGTTCTGAGTTCGAACCTCACAGCTGATGGGGGGCCTTTTTGTGTGGAGTGTGCATGTTCTCCCCATGTCTGTGTGGGTTTCCTCCAGTTTCCCCCACAGTCCAAAGGAATGTAGATTAGGTAAAAATACCCAGCCACTGGGCTTGCACAAGCCAGTGTATACTTAGTGCCGGTCCCAAGCCCGGATAGATTGGGGAGGGTTGCGTCAGGAAGGGCATTCGGTATAAAATCTATGCCAAATCAAATATATGGAACAGATCTGCTGTGGTGACCCCCAACGGGAGCGGCCAGAAGAAGAAGCGATGGTATAAAGAATGTAACTTTATTACTAAGGTAATAGAACAAACACATAATTACAAATTAACTGGCATCAAATCCAACGATAAAAGTGCAACAGTTTTCCAACAAGTCAACTTGTTTTTTCTTACAGTAGAACCTATTCCCCAGCAGAACAGTCCAACTTTCAATTTCTATTTCATTTTACTTCCTACAGTTATTACACGTTCTGATTGGCTCCTGAGTAATCTGCTATAATGTCTGACATGCTGTTGATGAATTCTGTACATTTTCAATGTAGTGAGGTCTAATACCCTCCAGGGCCTAATGCCCCACTTTCCCCTACTGTATAAAATCCAAATAGAGGTGTTGCCTGGACATAGTTCACTTAATTTCATTTATTCTGGGTCCCTCATCTGGTTAAATGAAGAGTTTAATAGATTATTCATCCAAGGCTGATTATATAATGATTAACACCACTTCTATATTATTCCCTGATGAGTATTTGTTTGAGCGTTTCCGTTTTTCTTCACCATCAATAATTTGTCTGAACAATATTCTCAGCCCTCACGTAACACATCGTGGACATGCACTCAGTTCAGAGAAAATTCTTTGTATTGCACTTCATTTTTTGCCAATGGCAGTTTTTTATATAACATAGGTTATATAAATGCAGAGCATTTGTCGAAGGCAACTGTCTGTCGGGCTGTGAGAAATGTTACTCTGGCACTGAAACGTCTAATATATATGTTTGTAGTGTTTCCAGGGCACAGACCCACCAGAATCCTCAAAGAGTAATTTCACAGAATAGCAGGTATCAGTCTAGCAATAATCAATGAAGTATGAAGCTTTGAGACTTGAAGCACTAATCAATTTGATATATTTTAGGGTTTCCAGGTGTAATTGGATGCATAGACTGCACGCACATCCCCATCACAACTCCTTCAGTGAATGAAGGAGATTATGTGAATAGATCTTTTCACAGCATTAAATGTGCAGGTATATCCTAAATATAGCCTTTAGCATTCCAAATGAAAGATACTTCACAATACAGATACTGTAGCCAATTACTGTTGTCCACTGTGAAGATCATTTGTGATGCGGCCCACCTCATCATTAATGTGGAAGCGAAGTGGCCTAGGTCTGTGCATGACTCACCAATTTTTTGTGAGCGTACACTCCATGCTAAAGTTGCCTGTGGTGAGTTTATATACACTGTGTATTGCTCTATTGTTTTATGACCAATATTTTGTTTCCTCCTATTGCAACTGAAAATTTAAACTGCATCCTTATATTATCATAGGAGAGTTCGATGGTTACCTGTTTGGTGACTGAGGGTACCCATGCCAGCCCTATTTGATGACCCCTTACCCTAACCCTCAGCAACAGTACAACCTGGCTCACAGCAGGACACAGGCCAGGGTCGAGATGACCAGTGGGATGCTCAAGGCCCAATTCCAGTGCCTTCGCAGGCTCCAGGTCACCCCAGAAAGGGCATGCGATATAATTGTGGCATGTGTGGTTCTCCACAACATGACAACAATTAGAAATAAGCAGTGTCCTACTCTTCAACTGACTGATGCAGACAATCCTGACATACACCCCCACTGACGGACAAGATGGTAGAGCAGTTAGAGACACCATCTGCTACAATCACTCCTGACTCAGGCCCTGTCCACACGGCAACGGATTCAGGTGACTCCGATACAATTGCTTATCGTTTAGGCCTGGCGTCCACACGGCACCGGCGTTTTGGGTGCCCAAAACGCAATCTTTTTGAGAACGGGTTCCAGAGTGGAAAGATCTGGCAATGTTGCCATTGTGAAGTCATCTGGATGAGTAGAACGGATTTGTTTACGATGACGTCACAACCACATGACTGTGAGTGCTTCACGCCGGGTAGAAGTGTAACGAACTCGATGCGAGTTGTCAACAAATCCTATAACTTGGTTCATGAAACGCGCTTACAAAATATTTTCACTGTGAATATTTATTGTGTAATGGTGCAAAGTGAGAGAGAGAGAGAGAGAGAGAGAGAGAAAGACTCTGCCCTTAGGGCAGAGTCAAACCCGCCAGCAAAAATAGGGGAAAAAAAAGGAGCGATCTCACCTCTTCAGATGTGGGTTTAAGTCCTACAATACATTCCTCAAAAAGGGCGTAGAAGAAATTAATCCATCAACATGTATCATTCAATTTATTCCGGACCATTAAAGACGCCGCCTTCCGCGTAGAATCATACGTCATCCTCGTCGCCATATTGGATGGGTCAAAGCGGAGAATAAAGATTCGTGTGCTGCGTTTAACTGTACCAACAGGTTTACCGTCCAAACGAGATCATATGGGATTACCTTTCACAGGTGAGAAACAACAAATTAATCCATCAATGTGTATCATTCTATTTATTCCGGACCATTAAAGACACCGCCTTCCGCGTAGAATCATGTCATCCTCGCCGCCATTTTGGAGAGGTCAAAGCGGAGAATAAAGATTAGCTGCGTTTAACTGTACCAACAGGTTTGCCGTCCAAACGAGATCACATGGGATTACCTTTCACAGGTGAGACTGGAAAAATACTTTTCATTGTATTTGGTCATTATAATGTAATTTTACAAACAGATTTTCCTGACTTTGTGGCTAATATGAAGTCTCGTGCATAATAGTTTATGCGCATGCGTCCTTACTTCTTCTATTGTTCTGGTGTCTCCGAAGGGACCGTCTTACAGCGCCCCTAGAGGTGTGGCATGTGTATTGCATCGTTTTCAGCAAGCGTTGCGTTGCCATATGGACCTGATATTTTACTGATTGTTGCCCATTTGGACGCGATATATTTTTAAATAACATCTCGTTGCTGTTGTCGTGTGGATGTAGCCTCACTCTCCACCTCCTGACAAATAAAGACAATATGCCTATTTTTATGAAGTCTTCTTTATTTCCTGCAAGTGCAAAAGTAGTACAGTAGTTAATATTTATGTTGTTCAAACAAGTACAATAATCTCGTCAACCTGTGGGCACTGCACCCACCTTTAACTGATGCTCCAGCAGTTGTATTTCCATTTTTGTCTTCTTTATTTTTAGCCCCATGTGCTCCATTTCTAAATCTGATGTTTCTCAATATACACTTTGTATTTGTTCAGTTGTTTGACAGGGAGCTATAGGAACCCAGAAAATGATATTGAATTTCAGAGTGCCATGTCTGTTTAGTGTTATTCCAAGTTGTGGGTCAATGCTGAACATCTTGCTGAGGTGAGCTGTGCTGTGGATGGACCATCTCCATCCATCCATTATCTGTAGACGCTTATCCTGTTCTACAAGGTCGCAGGCAAGCTGGAGCCTATCCCAGTTGACTATAGGTGAGAGGCAGGGTACACCCTGGACAAGTCGCCAGGTTATCGCAGGGCTAACACAGAGACAAACAACCATTCACAATACAGTCAATTTAGAGCCACCAATTAACCTAACTGCATGTCTTTGGACCATGGGGGAAACTGGAGCACCCAGAGGAAACCCACGCAGACATGGGGAGAACATGCAAACTCCACACAGAAAGGCCCTCGCCAGCCGCTGGGCTCAAACCCAGGACCTTCTTGCTATGAGGCAACGGTGCTAACCACTACACCACCATTCCACCCAGATGGGCTGTCTCCCTTGTATTCTGTAACTGGTAGAAGATGAATAACATTAGACAATTGATGATTACCCAGAAAAATGCCCCACCTAATTTGAACTTTGTTCTTACAATAGTGTGCAGGCTACATCACAATTTTTCAAATATATAACTCTGAGTCACCTTAAAATAGATTATGATGTCTGAAGGACAACTAGGAATCTGGAAAAGCAACAAAGAATTTTAGCCTTCTGCTACAAGAACATCAATGTGCCAAGTTGTGTCTAAGATGGATACTGTAGGTGGCCATTACTGAGCTAACACTAGCAAAAGGATGAATGTACATATGCCATTAATTTGAATAACCTACCTCTTATGTAGGCACTTGTGTCCTGGGGGGTGGCTAGGTCTGATGAACTTCCCCCAGAGATGCCCTCAGCAATAGGTCAGCCACTGTTCTGACTGAGGGCCATTTCTTCAGCCTCTGTGAGAGGTGGTGGTGGTGGACCGCCACCTGTTTTGCGGGCCTCAGCCTTTTTTCTGTTTGCTATAATGGAAGTCAAATTTGAACATATCCAGTAAGCATAACTTTGGCGACTTGCATAAAGGGATTTAGGTGTGGCTTTTAAATAAACAATATTAAATACTGGCAGTGTTGGGACAGCTGAAATAGTTTTTTTCTTTTTGCTTGCTTGCTTTGAAGATTTAACTAACTACTTAAATATATCAATGTAGCCACTGAATGCTGTAAGGCCCACTGTTGTAAAATTACATCACTTTTAGCTCTCCCAAAAACAAACCTGCATTTTTGTTTTTAAAAGACCATATTTACATATAGTCAATGGGTCCTATTGTGTAGCCTTGCAATACCATCCATCCATTATCTGTAGCCACTTATCCTGTTCTACAGGGTCGCAGGCAAGCTAGAGCCTATCCCAGCTGACTATGGGCAAGAGGCAGGGTACACCCTGAACAAGTCACCAGGTCATCGCAGAGCTGACACATAGACACAAACAACCATTCACACCTACGATCAATTTAGAGCCACCAATTAGCCTAACCTGCATGTCTTTGGGGGAAACCCACGCAGACATGGGGAGAGCATGCAAACTCTACACAGAAAGGCCCTCGTCGGCTATTGGGCTAGAACCCAGGACCTTCTTCCTGTGAGGCGACAGTGCTAATCACTACACCACTGTGCCACCCCCTTGCAATACCACTGTATGGTTAATGTGTGTATAGGTCTGGCCATCAGGCCATGAACTCATACAACCTGCGAACTTTCCTGGAGGTGTATCTCCTTGTTTCCTTGGACTGGATATATCTCAACACTGAAGTAAGTAAAATCCCTGATATTTTTTTTTTTTGTGTGTGTGTGTGTGATTATTAGAATGTCTAGGTCATGTAAATCCTAAATTATTGTAGAATGCATGCATCAAATTAGATTTTCAGCTCATGTCTTTGTTATAATTTTAAAACATTGGGTGAGGATAGTAGTCAAAATAGCATGTGCACCTTGCACTTCTCAAATGTTCAATATGGAAAGAATACTTGTAGAAATATAACATATTTGATGAGTCACAATTTCTAAATGTGTTTTATCCATTATAATTTAGAGTTTAGACCAGATTTGAGTAATTCCGGGGGTGTCGTGGCTCAGGTGGATGGGGCACTGTGCCATGGGTCTGGGGACCTGGGTTTGATTCTGACCTGAGGTCATTTCCTGATCCCTCCCCATCTCTCTCCCACTCATTTCCTGTCTCTGCACTGTCCTATCCAATAAAGGTGGAAAAAGCCCCCCAAAAAAATAGATTTGAGTAATTCTAAATTAATAAATAATTTCTTGATGTGGTATTTCAGGGTCTTTCAGTAGCAGTATTTGAAACTGTACCTGTATTTTATACCATACCTGTTTGAACTATCCATCCATCCATTATCTGTAGACGTTTATCTTGTTCTACTGGGTTGCAGGCAAGCTGCAGCCTGTCCCAGCTGACTATGGGCGAGAGGCAGGGTACAAGTTGCCAGGTTATCTCCCGTGTTTGAACTATATTTTTATATTTCACCTTTAGTTGCTGGCAAGTTCATTTTGTGCCTGTTGGGTTGCACCCGCATGCACAAACACACATCTATCCATCCATCATCTATAGTTGCTTATCCTGTACAGGGCCGCAGGCAAGCTGGATCCTATCCCAGCTGACTATGGATGAGAGGCAGGGTACACCCTGGACAAGTCGCCAGATCATCACAGGGCTGACACATAGAGACAAACAACCATTCATACTCTCGGTCAATTTAGAGCCAGGTCTTTGGACTGTGCTGGAAACCCACACAGACATGGGGGAGAACATGGCCACACAGAACGGCCCTCGTCCGTTGCTAACCTTTGTTGCAATGCTAACCAATACACCACCGTGCCATCACACAAACACACACACACACAATTGTTATCACCTGGGCCCTGTACTACGAAGCGGGTTTTCTGGCTTACCAGGGTAACTTCGAGAGTAACTTGATCACGTGCAGCGTAACTTCCCGATTAACCCATGCTACGAAAGTTGGCTATGTTCAAACCGAGGTATGCTGCCATGGCAACTTACGCTGCATCTCAAACCTGCTCGTCTCAGGTTATGTTCTTGGTTAACCCGAGGTTTCCGATTAACCACACCCTTTTTAAACACCACCTCTCCACCGACATTTCCTCTAGAGACAATGCCAACGTACCTGGATGACCCGTGCGATATCGGAGCGCAGATTAGAGATGGGATTTATGGCTCTTTGATGGGATCCGCATCTTTGTGATCCGTTCTTTGAAAAGAGCCGTTCAAAAGACTGGCTCATTTGGCTCTTTTTAAATATTTATTCAGTTTTAAGAAGACAGCGTCTAAACAAGCCAGATCCCTCTGCTTAGACAGTGACAATATTTCTGGACATACCTTTTATATAAAGCAACCTAGACTTACATTATTGTAACCCCTAAACGCTCATAAATAACCATTAAAAAACAATGAGGGCTTCAATGAATGTCCATGCAGAATGGCGTTAAAAAAAGAA
Organism: Neoarius graeffei; assembly: GCF_027579695.1. Taxonomy (NCBI): domain Eukaryota; kingdom Metazoa; phylum Chordata; class Actinopteri; order Siluriformes; family Ariidae; genus Neoarius; species Neoarius graeffei. The sequence continues at coordinate 31,524,188 of NC_083586.1, forward strand.
CCCACTCAAGAACATAGTTATCAAGAACGCAAGAATATTTTATAGAAAAACACTTGTTTTACAAAAATATTTAAGTCTGAGATATAAAATAGATAGAACTACAATAAATATAACACAAGAACATTTTAATAGAAAAAAACTTGTATTAAAAATATTGAAATTGTAACAAAAATAGATACAACTAAACAGTCGGATAAATAGATAAAGTTATAACAAGAACATAAGATTATTTTAATAGGAAAAACAATTAATGCAAAAAATATATTATTAGAAAAATAGATACAACTAGACAAACAGATAAATAAATAAAATACATAAAAATAGAACAAACAAAATGACGATAGAATAAATTAAATGAACGTCCGTGCAAAGTAGTTTTCCCACAATATTATCATTAATATCACACAACAACATTATAAACTATATACAAAACAATTTGAACTATTAGGCAAACAGATAAAACTTGAATAAATAAAAGGCAAATGCTGTTTAGCCTACTTCTTGTCCTTGGGCAAAAGCTTTTTCATCTGAAACACAGTACAGAAAAAGAACGACACACACACACACTTACCATTATGAATGATGTTTTTATATTTCATTTTCACCTGTTGCCAGGTGTGTTTGGCACTGCTGTTGCCTCTGAAATGTTCACAGGACATACACCAACTTAGTCAAAGGGACTGAACAGTCAGTCATCCTAATTCATGTGACTCTGTGCACATATCAGCTTAAGTAGGCTACTCCATGAATTTACCATACCAAATTTTATTCAGGATTTTTCGGACATTAAACAAGCTATATATGACTGGGGCCACGTCGAAGGACCATTTTCTGTGACTTGTGATTGATCATGAAGCTTTCTCTCATCCTATACTTCTGTTCTGGAACATGTAGAAGGGAGAATGTACTTGCGCATTTACCCGATCGGCAATTCGTTGCCAACATGTTTGCCGCTCCTTACTGGCAGCCGCTGTGTTCGATTTTGCTCTTAATGTTGTTTTGAACTCCTTGTAGCTTGGCATTATGACAGCGCATTCTTCCTCCGTGAAGTACGGCGACCGTGCCATTGTGAACAGTGGGGATTTGCGCTGATAACCTCCCCTTTAATGTGAACGCGCATTAACCCTGATTAGGTTAAACCAGGTTCAACAAATCAACTTCATAACTGGCGTCATAGTACCGTTTAACCCCAAACAAGATAACCAGGTTTTGTCAACCCCGGTTTAGCGGGGGAACCCTGGGTTACTTCTGGGTAGGTTAACCTCTGTTTGTAGTACAGGGCCCTGTTCTGAAACCGAAACCTCTGAGTTTGACAGCTCAGGGTTAGTCAATCTATTGTTCAGGTGGTGTAAGTGGTTAGCAAGAATGAGTGTTTGGTGTAACAAATGGGTGCATTTCAAACTTTTTGGATAGGACAGTGTAGAGACAGGACAGGAAATGAGTGGGAAAGGGGGAGAGATCAGGAAATGACCTCAGGTCAGAATCAAACCCGGGTCCCCGGATTTATGGTACAGCGCCTTAGCCACCTGAGCCACGACACCCCCCAGTATTACAAAATTTTTGGTATAACAAACTATTTGGACGTCCCCCAAGGAGTTCATTATCACAGGGTTGCAGTGTATTTATGTTAAGTGGTTTCCTATAGGAGGCAGCACGGTGGTGTAGTGGTTAGCACTGTCACCTCACAGCAAGAAGGTTCTGGGTTTGAGCCTAGTGGCCGGCGAGGGCCTTTCTGTGTGGAGTTTGCATGTTCTCACTGTGTCTGCATGGGTTTCCTCTAGGTGCTCTGGTTTCCCCTACAGTCCAAAGACATGCAGTTAGGTGGAATTTTTACCTTCATGGAAATGAAGTGAGCATACCATAGGGTTTTTACCTCTCCATTCGACACCGAGTCCTGCTGAATTATTTTCCCTTCTACATTTAAAAATCTCTCTAGTTTTTTTTCTCCCAGTGATGAATTACTTTTGGTAAATCAAAACATCTGATGTCTTTGTTTTGTTTAGAACAATTTGCACTTCCAAAACCATAGCAAAATCTTCCCGTACTGGTCAATAACAACTAACTCGGCTGAATGACACACTACAAGCGTGGCCCCTGTCATGGCGGCATAGTGATCTTTGGGCGGCATGGTGGTGTAAGTGGTTAGCACTGTTGCCTCACAGCAAGAAAGTTCTGGGTTTGAGCCCAGTGGCCGGCGATGGCCTTTCTGTATGGAGTTTGCGTGTGTAGGTACATTCAGTCTCTCTTTAAGAAACTACATTTCCCATCAGCCAACTTCCGCGTTGACCTACGTCATGCGTGGGCGGGATCATCTACATCACATCCTCCAGGAAGGCATGAAACTCCTAGCTCCTCCTCTTTTGGCGCCGTGATTTCAACACAGACACAGTGAGGAATCGCTCGCTCCGAGAGCAAACCCAAAAAGACATCTTTTCTTTCTTGCAAGAATCAGAGTTTCGCGCTTTTCTTTGTTTACCTTTGGCCACGGTAGACTCTAAGATCATGCGATTTCAAACTCAGCTTGAGTTACAACCGGTTTTTCATTTGTTCCTTATAAGTATGTACTACTGCAGCCCAGGCAGTTATTTTAAAGTTAAGAAGCGACTGGATCCTTTTTAACTCAAAAGCTGTGCACAGTATTTAATCAGAGACTTTTCTTTTCATCACGAGCGACCACGTGTTGGACCGAGAAGTTCTCTGCGCCTCACGGAAACGACTCACGTGCTCCACAACGGCGAAACTCCAAAAGTCTCGGAACATCTCTTCATAATCTTGCTAGAGGCAAGATACTGAGTAAGACTTGGCATTTGGGCAAAACCTAGTCTTAGGAATTAGCTTTTATTGAAGTAGTGTGAATTTAACCTCAGGAACGGTTTGTTACACTGTAAACACGCAGCGTGTTGAATTGATTTATTGTTTTGTTTTAAGCTCTCAGTTGTTTTAATAGATAGGCTGTGCATGCTTCTCTTTATTCCTGACTAACACTAATTTCCTTATCACACATTTTGACCTTATCAAGGTTTCAGTGGATTCAGTACTGTTACGAGCTAGTGAAATTAGCCTACAGCTAATTTCTTTTGTCCCATTAGCATCCAAAGCATGTGTATTGTCTTAGAAACACGTGGTGGTCCTCCCCCACTCACAAACACACCTTAGCTAGCATCCCTTTGTCTTAGCTTAGCCACACGAGGTTAATCTAGGCCTACATGAACACGTGGTCACCAGGCCTGACACACACACAAACACGTGGTCACAGGCCTCACAAATACACCTCATTTAGCATCCCACGCTAGCTTATTTCTTTTGCTAGGCCACAGGCCTTACCACGTGGTTAACTCCTCCCCCACAAACACACGTGGAGTTAGCGACCAGAGCTAATCCTTTTTGTAGGCCACACACAAGGCCTCTCTCTCTCCCCACACACAAACACACCTTAGCTAGCTTCCCTTTTGTCTTAGCTTAGCCACACAAGGCTAATTCCTTTGTTCTCCTCAAATCCCACGTGGTGATCCCTACACCACGTGGACACACACGAACATACCTAGCTAGCATCCCACGCTAGCCTTCTGCTCAGGCCATAGGGCCTTTCACTCACACACACACACACACACACATCTCACTGTTTGTATATATTTCAACTGCCATTATCCATTTTTATCTTTGTTATAATAAATTCATTTATTATTGAAACTGTGTGTTTATATGTGTTCCAATATCTCTGAAGTCCCCAATCTCCAAAGAATTCTAAAAGGTGCATATGATTTATGCAATATGGTCTAATCTCATCTCATTATCTCTAGCCGCTTTATCCTTCTACAGGGTCGCAGGCAAGCTGGAGCCTATCCCAGCTGACTACGGGCGGAAGGCGGGGTACACCCTGGACAAGTCGCCAGGTCATCACAGGGCTAACACATAGACACAGACAACCATGGTTGCAATATGGTAAGTGATCATAATAATTTGGAATATACCATAATTTAGCTGTTTGGTAATTTATTATTAAGCACCAAAATTAATGGTATTAATTAATGAGACTGATTAATGAGACTGATTCCATGAGTGATTTAATGATATGAGACTGAGTCAGTGAAAATGATTCACTGAAAACGATTCAAATGAGACTGATTCAATTTTAATTATTAACCTTCAGATTTAATGAGATTGAATTACCCAAATGCACCCACACTTTCTCCCCGTGTCTGCATAGGTTTCCTCTGGGTGCTCTGGTTTCCCCTACAGTCCAAAGACATGCAGTTAGGTTAATATGCGACGACCTTGGCCTGGAGGTGCCGTTGAGCGAGGCACCTAACTCCCACCTGCACTGTTAGCATGGCTGCCCCACTGCTCTGGGTAAGTGTGCGTTCACTGCTTCAGATGGGTTAAATGCAGAGAGGAATTTCACAAGTGTGTGATGAATAAAGTTATACTTTATTTCTTAACTCAATTTATTAATCCTGCTTTCTGAAACTGGTCCCAGGACTGCACAGTTCAAAGGAAATCACCCGTAATAGTGTTGTGACGTTCGCGAACGAACCGATTCTTTTGAACGGCTCCTAGGCATGAACGATAACCGAGTCTCGAGCTGGGGGAGCCGTTCTTTCTCTGTACTGTGTTTCAGATGAAAAAGCTTTTGCCCAAGGACAAGAAGTAGGCTAAACAGCATTTGCCTTTTATTTATTCATTCAAGTTTTATCTGTTTGCCTAATAGTTCAAATTGTTTTGTATATAGTTTATAATGTTGTTGTGTGATATTAATGATAATATTGTGGGAAAACTACTTTGCACGGACGGTCATTTAATTTATTCTATCGTCATTTTGTTTGTTCTATTTTTGTGTATTTTATTTATTTATCTGTTTGTCTAGTTGTATCTATTTTTCTAATAATATATTTTTTTGCATTAATAGTTTGTTTTTTCCTATTAAAATAATATTGTGTTCTTGTTATAACTATCTATTTATCTGACTGTTTAGTTGTATCTATTTTTGTTACAATTTCAATATTTTTAATATAGAAAGTTTGTTTTTTCTATTAAAATGTTCTTGTGTGATAACTAGTTCTTGTGTTATATTTATTGTAGTTGTATCTATTTTGTATCTCAGACTTAAATATTTTTGTAAAACAAGTGTTTTTCTATAAAATATTCTTGCGTTCTTGATAACTATGTTCTTGAGTGGGTTCTTTTTTTTTTTTTTTGTTACAGAAATGCCGTTCTGCATGGACATTCATTGAAGCCCTCATTGTTTTTTAATGGTTATTTATGAGCGTTTAGGGGTTACAATAATGTAAGTCTAGGTTGCTTTATATAAAAGGTATGTCCAGAAATATTGATGTCACTGTCTAAGCAGAGGGATCTGGCTTCTTTAGACGCTGTCTTCTTAAAACTGAATAAATATTTAAAAAGAGCCAAATGAGCCAGTCTTTTGAACGGCTCTTTTCAAAGAACGGATCACAAAGATGCGGATCCCATCAAAGAGCCATAAATCCCATCTCTAACCCGTAACCAAATATTGTGCGTGTACCCGCGCATGCGCTCTGCCTCTCAGTGACTCGAAACACAAAAGCTTGAAAATACACTTCCTGTTTCTGCCCACATCTTCAGAGTACACATTAAACAACAAAATGTATGTGAATAAAAATGCTGAAGATACAAAATAAGAATAAAAACTGTTAAAAAGGAAAAAAATATATAGTAATATGTGTGTGTGTGTGTATTTATTCTTAGCCCAAGTGCTAGTCCTTCAGAACCTGTCGAGATGAACAGCATGAGTCTGGATGAGTGGGCGGGGCTTCGCTGGTTCTAGCGCGCGCTCACCTTAAACAGCTTACACTTTGTGTTTGTTTGTTTTTTCCCCTCCAGAGAAGGAGCTAGTTTCATTTTAATGCAGATATGAATGTCATGATTTATTTGCTTTTTGCGGGTGAGTAAAATTTTTAGCATCTTCTAAACTTATTATTAACATCCCAGGCTAGAAACATGAAGTATAGATTAATTAATCTACTGGATAAAGTGTCTCACTCAGGACCTGTCTGGGCAGCAGTTTACCTGTCAGGTCATTCCATGGTTATTATTTTTGTCTGTAAGAAAATTAGAGATGTTTTGAAATCCAAAAAAGCATTATTCAGAGAGAGAGAGAATTGTACATAACTATGTAGTTATGTTTGAGAAATGTTTCCCAGGTTAATTGCATACAGGTGTGGGTTTTGTTTTTTGTTTTTGTTAAAGGTATGTCCTACTCACGCTTATAAAACTGAAATATTGATTAATTTATGAAAGCAGTGAACAAGAAGTTAATTAAAACCATAAATAAATTATAGAAAGCCTTCCCAGAATGCCTTTAGAGTCATAAAAACAGTTGAGTTAAATGCCGGAAGTTGAGAGCCAACGCCTTGTCTTCGACAGGTGACTTGGTTTATGGCGTCTTCTTTTTGTTTGACAGGAGCTAACTTGTCCGTTTCCTGCGCTTTCATTCTGTGACGAATGAAAAATAATTATTTTGGGTTCAATCTTGATAAGGTGGGCTGGTCTGGCTGATGCTTCATAGTTTTTAAATAGAAGAAAATGTCAAACATGCAGTACTACTGTGTTATAATAAGCATTATGCTATAACTACACCACCACCAATGCTAAACTACTGACAAGTGGTTGTATGCTATAAGCCAGGGGTTCCCAAACTGCTCTTGCTTCTTATTAAGCATTAATATTACACACATTTATTCTAACTATACTAATTTTTACTATTGTGTGCTGTTAATCTTGAAGTTAATGAGGATCGTTTTCTGACAAGCCCCAATTAAAGCAGTTTTAATCCCCCCCCCCAAACACTGACACACTGTACCACTGTAGGAGTTCAGCAATAATAATAATAATAATAATAATAATAATAACCATTTTCCTAATCTTTTTCCCCCCTCCCTAAATGAGTCAGGGACCATTCCAACCCACCAGACAACTCTCCCCTATCGCAAGATGGCTGCCAGTCAGGCAGAACATAGGTTGGCATGTGAAGCCAGCTAACCACATCTTTTCAAACTGCTGCTGCTCATACAACATCAGGGGAGTGTTTATTATATGCTAGTGCAGTAATGCACTTCAAAGAAAGCACTATCTGTCCACTTCCGCACGCATAAATTCACAGACATCCAGGATTGGCTAGTGTCACTCTAATTGACAGGGGAAAATCTTGAGAGCATGGCCAATTTTGCTCTCTTGGACTCCAGAAAACAGATGGCTGTGTCATCATCAAGATTCGAACTCCAGATGATGGTGCAAATGGTTTTCTTTTGTGAGTCCAACAGACCTTTTCTTTTCCCCCAGCCATCTACGTCCACTTGATCCTCAACAGCATCAAGTGTCTCAGACTCGGGGGGGGGACAACAGAAAACCAACCCAAACATATGCACACCAGTTATTTGAATATGGATTTGCAAATATAAAGGTAATGAGAAGCTGAAAATGCTGTAAAAGCTAGGTACACAATATGTCTCTGCAAGCGCTGAAAAGACATAAGGACAAATGTTCCAGTATTAGAATAATTCCTTAGGCGGTTCATAATGTCCATTAATATTGACACAAAGTTTGGGAACCCCTGGAGTTGGCTATTAACCTTTTAGTTATATATATATATTTTTTAAATGAATGAATGGTGCCACGCTTGATACTGAATCTCCAAGGCATGTGTCAAAAAATCATTCAATATTCAATTGAAACACTGTCAGCACTTGCGCAAACAAATAGTGCGTGTTTTAGTGGCTTAAGAGACTTCATGACGGATGACCTATTTTGTTTTTTTTGAACCAGCATAAGACAAACTTGTATTAATAAGCTCACTGGCAAATGTGTCAAGTATATTTTACAGGTCAGTTAAACCCACATGAGCGTTGTGTACAAGGTAATGGGTGAAGTACAGTATTAAGCCTGGGTTAAATGTAATGGAATGAGGTTTGTATGTGTGTTAGACAATAGGCTCATTATAAATTGATGTAACCTATTATAGATGTATACAATAAGAGTGCAATTTGTTATAAAAACGTTGGTAGAGCCAGGTGCCTTGTATTTGTTTTTAAAAACAACAACTGCAATCATTACTATCTGCACTTCATGCTTGTGCACACCAGAGGCCACAATTGTGCACTATGTTGAAAAGCGTTGAGTCATGAACTCTTGAAACAGCTTGGGTGGGAAAGATTTATTTTGCCATCGCTCAAATAAATGATTTAATCCAAGTATTTGCACAGTACGACATATTTTACTAATAAGCGTACTATCATGACAAATTCACGTGCTACTATTAAGTATGGCAACATGTGGTTTTGGTATCTGTAGCTTCCGTCACTTGCTCATGTGTTGCAGGTAAGAAAGAGTAAGACCTACAGGTATGTGCTTGCATGTAGGACGTAGATGTGGTTTCTGCCACGTGCTGCAATGCGTCAGCATGTCCGCCTTATTGTAAATGGAAATGGCTTGAAACAAGTGCTGGTTTATGGAGGAATGACTGGTAACCTGACCTGATGATATCTGCTGTAACACTGTCTGGTTGTTACAAATGGCCTAAATTTCTACATATCTATAGGAATATAAATGTAATTACACGTTCAGTGTCGATATTTTGATCCAGCCTGGTTGCTGCAGGCTGCCAGACAAGAAGTAGTAGAAGTTGTCTAAAAGTAATGTCAGACAGAAATGAGCATGAGCTGCAAAGAGAAGTGTTGTAAAATCGACTCCACCGTTTATTGTAGTGATCATTTTTAACTGGCTAATAATAAATCAGAATTGCATTCCTAAAACTTGATGCCATTCACAAAGAATCTCCACAACACCAAAAGTGTGTTTAAGTTTCCATAATAGTTACAACATTATAGGTTTCAAGAATGATTTGTATCAGTGGTGAACGTGTCATGTAACTTCTCAGGTAAACATGACCTCAAGATAAGCTGAGATAATGGTAGTGAATTGCAAATAAACTGTCTAATCTTGCCGGCTAAACTCTGCCAAATATTAAGAATAGCTATGAACTTGCACAAAAAAAATCAGAAGGAAATTCAGCAACAGCTTGGCGAATCCTCTACGTTTATTACTGCATAAAATCTCTCAAAATGAGCGTGCATATACTGTCAGAGCTTTTATGCATAGAAGAGTCGTTTCTTTTTTCTTCTTTTGATGTGTTGGAGATTTTGGCCTCTGAGTACTGTAATGTAAACTATTAGCTACTGTATTTTGTTTACACGGGTATGCTTGAAATATTAATCATAGAAATTATTTTTTTTTCCCCCTCCAGTGATTCACCTGGCTTCATCTTTAACTGTTGACATCCCAAAGGACTCTTATGATTTTGCTCGTGGTGACTCTGCAGTTATACCATGCAAGTTCCTGACCAAGATAACTGGCAAACCAGTCATAATCCTATGGACTGCACAGCCAGATAATCCTGCTGATCCTGCTGTAATGAACTCGCTTCAGAATAATTTTCTTCTTATGCTGCTTCAGCACTTTCCTTTTCACCTTCCTTTAATTTCTTCTTAGTTATTTTAATAATTGCAAGTAGGCATGTAATGATATATCATGCAACAATAAATTGTGATACAAATTTATAATTGGAATCGATGAAATAAAAAAAAAATAAACTGCGATTATCAGGCTGCATAATCTTAGTTTTTCCTAGCTGTAATTGTGTTGTTTAGACTGCAGAGGGCAATAATGTACAATACTGGGAATACGGATGACTTCACTCTATGCAGAAGTAACACAGCTCTAATGCTGCAAAAACACATATTATATAATATATTTTATGCGCACACAAAAAAACCCACAAATCTAAAGTGGGAAGGAGCTGTTGTGCGATTGACTGCACAAATAGATTTCTAAGAAATCTGAGCTCTTTTTACAGACTGCCCAAAGCTGAAGAAATGAAGGTAGAGGTAAATGTTCATGCAAATTTAAGAAGAGGCCTATTTGTTTTTATTTTTTTTCCCATTTTTAATAAAAGGAATATTTTAGTTAATAGGCTATTATATTTTACTCCATCCTTTACAGTTTGAGTAAATAATTTTAAGAAAATGAAACTTTTTTTAATTCAACAAAAGGAATATTTAATTTGATAAAGAGGAAAATAAGTTTTATTACCAATTTAAAAAAAAACTTCATTTCAACTTTTTCAGAAATATTGTGGGAAAATCATATTGTGAACCTCTGTAGTTGGTTTCTGATTTTATGTTTATGCTAAATTCTTTTGTCTCATAGATTGACATCCTCACATATTACGACTTTGCAAATGGAGAAACTGGACTGGACATCAGTTCAGAATACAAGGGCCGAGCTTCACTTAAGCCAGACATTGGCAAAGGATGGGCAAACTTGACAATGGCATCTCTTGTATCAAAGGACAGCAGAGACTATGAGTGTGAAGTTAGAATTCCTGGTGACAGCGAAGGACAATTATCAGATGTCACTCAGGTTGTGGTTTTGGGTGAGTACAGGGGCTGGTAATATGTAATATTAACAAATAATATTATGCAAATAGCATATTAATAATACAACCCCAATACAAAAAAGGCTGGAGTATTGTGTAATTGACATTGTATTCAACTGAATAATACAATATTAAGACAAGATATTTAATATTGAAAGTGGACCTTTTTTTTGTGTGTGTGTGTGTGTGTGTGTGTGTGTGTGTGTGTGTGTGTGTGTGTGTGTGTGTAAGTCAAGTTTATTTGTATAGCGCTTTTAACAATAAACATTGTCGCAAAGCAGCTTTATGGAATTTGAACAATCAGTAAACATACACATTCTCAATTTGATGCCTGCAACATGTTCCCAAAAAATTGGGACAGGGAAACAAAAGACTGGGAAATTTTAGAAATGCTCAGTAAATAAATAAATCTGTTTGGAGCATTCTACAGGTAAACAGGTTTGTGTGTGTAAATAAATAAATAATAATAATTAAAGCCGCTAGCAGCCTTGACGGGCCCTCGCACATGTGGTTGTGCAACCCAGGACATTCTGCCACCCAACAAAACAATCACGTCATATATTCATCAAATGTTCAAAGGTGATGTGCATGTTGCAAATGCCATGACTGCTTGACGGATGAGAGATAGACAGACAAAGACTGTGTGTGTGTGTGTGTGTGTGTGTGTGTGTGTGTGTGTGTGTTTCTGTGGTGTGAAAATGTACATTTATATATGTACAAAACTATACATGTGTCTCCTCCTTATCTCTATCTCACGCTGTAATCTTAAGTCATCTTAGCTTTCCTGTGTGTGTGTACATGCAGAGTTTTCATATGTCTGCAACAAAATGCATAATGATGGCAGGTCACTATTATTGTGTGTGTCTGTTTGTCAGAGAGAGAGAGAGAGAGAGAGAAAGTGTGTGTGAAAGAGAGTGTGCTCATAGATGTTGCGAGTGCATACTTGAGTGTATGTGTGTATGCATAAATATGCATATATGTGGCAACAAAGGTGTGGTTGAGCGTCAGCTGTGAATGGCGAGGAGTCAGGCTTAACCAGCAGGTAACATGGGATGAGTTATACCTGTGTCTAATTACTGGCAGTCTATTAACATGTCTTTCAGATAGCTAGTACCAAGAGTAGCTAATACTACATTCCCTGATGTGTGTGCATGTGTTAGTATTCACTGAAAAGTTAAAGTCAAAATAAAGTGCGCCTTGAATTTTCGTGCCTGTCTCCAGTTCCTCATTGTCCCACATCAGGGAATTGTTACACCATGATAATTTGGTTTTATGTTATAACATGATAATTTGGTTTGACGTTATAACATGATCATTTATATTTCTAAAACGTGAAACTTTTCACATTATAACATGATAGATTCAAACATGAGTTTAAATGAGGTGTGCAGAGAATAAACTGGGTAATATAGAGAATAAACTAGGTAATATGGCTCATTTACATGATTTAATCAAGTTGTATTGCATGTTTGGGTTGAACTACGGGAAATTATATTCACAGATTCAAACTTCCCAGATTAATAACTCTTCAGCAAAACATTGTTAAAATACAATCGATGTCTCTTTGCTACTGTACCAAGGTAGACAATGAGCTACAGCCGAATTTTAATCAAAATGAGTTGTTCTCCGAGCTGGACAAATAACACTGGTCTCTATGTGCACCCAGCTGTGAGACAAGTGCACAGGGACTGTCTAAATAGTGCAAGACTGTGTGGCAGCAGGGGTGTAGTCAAGCAGCGGTTTGTGAATGGACGGCGAGGTCAGGAAAGGTGAGTGGCAAAACGATCATACCTGTGGTTAATTGATGCTGTGTGTGTGTGTGTTTTGCAGTGATGGCTGAAGGTTGATAAGGAGGGAGAGAGCAGAGAGGTGGCGTTCATCTCCCAACTGGAGCATTTGTGTGTGCGCAAAGTGACACACAATAGACAGAGCTGAAAATCTGTAGAGAAATAAAATGAGCAAATTTACCACCACTACCCACCTGTCTGTGTTTCAGTGTTCCACCCACTCTCAAAGACATTTACAGACTGAAAAGAGATGCGATGAAAATATTCAATAACTTCACTCTTTTATTTACTGTAGTGTCACCAAAATCATTGCACACATCAACAGTCTCCTGTTGTTTATACTCCAACAGTTAGTTCAAGAAAAATGGCTTTCATATAATTCTGGGGATTTTAATTTTGTTGAATTTTCATATGGTTAATAATAGATCATCTGCTGCTGCACTGCTCCCTTGTGGCCACTGCATTTACACCAATCATATGAAGGATGCACGAGGTAACTGAGTCATTATCCAATGAGGAGCAACATTCAATTCAGCTTTACCTGCAGCCATATTTCAGTCTTTTTCAGTCTATTGCAAAATGACTATGATGGGAAAATAAATCTTATTTCTCAGGTTATTGCTCAGAAATCTGGTCTGAACCATCTATAACCATATTTGGTCAAGATCATAGGAAAAACCATCATTGGCTGTGGGTCATATGGACCAGAAATCGAAATGGAGTGAGGGATTTGACTAATAAACAACAGGAAAAGTCATTCGAGATGAATGAAGCTCAGGTAAAAGAGAAAAAAATCGGATCATGAGACTAAGGAAGTTTAAGAAGAGCAAGCAGACACAAATGAAGACTTACACAAGAATGAGGAAGAAGATAAGCCACAGACAATGCCATTCCAGAGGGAAGTTCAGGTAGAGTAAGCAGGCACAGATAAAGACTTACACAAGAATGAGGAAGAAGATAAACCACAGACGATGTCATTGCAGAGAGAAGTTCAAGAAGAGCAAGCAGACACAGATGAAGATTTACACAAGAATGAGTTAGAAGAGAAGCAACAGAAGATGTCATTGCAGAAAGGACATCAACCTGAGAATGGTGGGTGGGGGGAAAGGGGGGGGGGGGGCACCCAGTAGAGAAAGTTGCCAGTAGTATCAAAGTGGTTCACAATTACAGTGGACAGGAAGAAATGGCAAAAAAAATTGTTCCACTGCCAGGTTCAACCAAACTGAGGTAACCATGGACCAACGTATTGTACAACAGTCTCTGAAAGAAAACAATCCATATCGTACACTTGCCTTCAAGACCCAGCATATCAAAACTCCTAACAGCTGGAAAATTAATAGTCCATATTTAAACATGGACCAGATATCTCTTCTATGCTTCACATCCTTACAATTAGCATCACTACACATCATTGTATTTCTAGACAAATAAAAATTACATAAAGATTTATCTGTATGTGCATAATAGGTGAGAATGTCTTCCTTTGTGAGGATTGACCAGTCCAGTTTTTCTATGTTAACACTATTTTCATTTCTGGATAATGCAGGTTCAACAATATTCAAGAATTATTGACATATCAATAGGTATATGATCAGTGGATACAGAATGCTCATACACCCCAATGAAGCATGTGCATCAGCTGTACTAATACAATGGTTCAGCCATGATGTAGTGTGCTAGGCCTCACTACTAAGCACTTTGCTTGACAATATAAAATTATTATCTTGACAAAACCGAGCCATATGATTGGCAAATAATGCATTCCTATCTGACTTATCCGCATTCATATCCCCAATGACATACACTAGAAGTATTTTTTGAATAAAGGAATTAATAAAGGCAAGTCTATTTAGATATTCATCCTCATTCTGATGGCATTCATAGAGTGTATGCACATATACGATAACAAAATCCTTGTCATTGTGAATAAACTGTATAGCAGAACCAAGCCTAACCACATTTATCAATGAGTCAAACTTCTTATTCTATAGAATAGCCACACCCCATGATATCCTACCTCTGACTATTCCCATACCAAGGTCAGTTGTAGACTCCCTAGCCCCATGAAAGTTATCATTGAGAGGATTTCATCTTTCCAAATCTTGCTTCACAAGAAATGCCTCTCCAGAAAGTTCTCTAGAAGGTTGTCAACAACTATGCAGCGAGCTTTATCCCATGCACTTTGATCCAGATGCAGGCCATGACAACTGTATGACAAAACCTGAATGTTCATTTAACAACAGTCTTGAGTGCCCATAGCATCAGCAACACACTCTTTCCCTCTGTGGCATGTGTAGTGTTTGACCTGATAACTCCAACCCTGAGTGGCTCGTAATAGCGCCAGACAAATGTCCCTTCTGGCTAGAGCTCTGGATTGTACATTCCTCACTCATGGAGGAGTGGGGTATTTTGGACAAGTTAACTTGTACAAACTCATGCTGCTCCGAACACGATAGCATGTTGCTGAAAACAGATCCAAAACACTTGACAAAATCAAGGTCAAGACACAGGTGTGAGGTCAGGCAATCAGCCATCCATTCATTTTGGCATATCACTATAGTGACGTGGCCACTCTGACGGCTTCAGTTATCAAAGTGCTTAGGGAAGAATTATAGTAGTGGTTTCCTGCTGCCTTCTACTGGATTATTATAGAGGTTTTCTCCTCTCAACCATTCACACTCTCACCTATGGACAATTTAGAGCCACCAATTAGCCTAACCTACATGTCTTTGAGGGAAACCAGAGCACCCAGAGGAAACCCACACAGACACGGGGAGAACATGCAAAGTCCACACAGAAAGGCCCCCGCTGACCACAGGGCTCAAACCCAGAACCTTCTTGCTTTGAGGTGACAGTGCTCACCACTACACCACCATGCCACCCCAGGCAATCAGAGATCAAGACAAAAATGACATTCAAGGTTAACAATCCAGAATCAAAAACCATGAACAGTAATCAGAGTTGGGGGGAAAAAAAAAACAGAGCTGAGCACATACTTTTACTATGTGCGTGTGTTTAGAGTGTGCTTATACAGGTGAGGTGGTGGTAGAGTCCAGGTGTGTGTGATCAGTAATCCGGTCACTGTGAAAGTGACACAGGTCAGGTTGGGTCCTTCCAAGTCGGGTCCTTCAGAGCCTGGGCAGGTGTGTGTCATTAAAAAGGTCCCACCTTGTACTTGCATGTAAGGATTGTGGGTGATTTAAGATAGGTTAAGATACACACGTCCATCCTTGAAAATTCTTTGAACGAAGGAGTCTGTCCTTTGTATAATTCAAAGGATCCTAGGAATCAGAACAGCCCTTCAGCAGGATTTGATGACGTGGAATCTTTGAAATGCAGCCAGTAAGGATCCTTCCTTGACATTGAGAAACACCTACTGAATGTGGTGTGTGGGTGTTGTAATCCAAAGAGTCTATGTTTGTGGTTTGTGGTGCATTCTGGGATATGTAGTTTGATGCCTATTACAGTGTAGACATGAAACATTCTACAATTTATTTCTTAATGCAATAAGAACATGGTTTAGAAATTCGTCAGTGTTTTTCAAAGTCATACCAAATCTTTTCTAAATGTCAGTATAAACTGATTAAAGAAAAATCACAGTAAAATACAACCCTAAAAGGTAAGTGGCATTTTATAATTTATTTCTTGCAGTAGCAGCATAGCAGGAGAAAAAATAACCATGAACACCAACATCTGAAATTATATGAATGCAGTACATTAAATAAAATTCTCTGCATACTAAATAGTAGGTAATGTTCCCAGACTACCTTTATTCCCCTGGTTTCACAAAAACACAATTTAATGCACATACTGTAAAATCCATCAGTGCATCATTGTACCATCATTATACCATTATACTGTCAGATCTGTTTCCTGTTTGATGCTTAGCACACTTACTTATATAATGATACATGAATTAAGTTTTGTTATTTCTATCAAGCTCTTCTACTTGTCCGGGAAATGGATCTGCTTGGACAGGAAGCACTAGATTTGCAAGCTACATAAGAGCAATAGTGATGCTTCACTGTAAATTTATTTCAACAGTCTCATTACATTATTCTCATTAGTTAATCAGTCTCACTGAATATCCTCTTTTCAGTTTAGAATTTATTTATTTATTTATTTATTTATTTATTTTCATTAGAAATTAAAATGATAAAATTTCAAACAAGTCAAAAATGATTAAAAGCTCAATTTTCATTGAGAACGGTAATAATCAAGGACTTCGAAAGGCTTAGTTCTGAATAACTTCTTGCAATATCAAAGTGTAAAGGACCACACTAGTCCTTGTAAGTGTTTTGTTATTTTCTTGAGTAAAACTTACATAAATGTGTTTTCATTTGTATTTTATGTTATTTACGAATATAAGATTTAATCAAATTTCTATTTGTGCTTTAGAATGGTTGGGCTATGAGGTTGAGTGAGTATTGTATGTGTGTGGATTTGTATAGACTTGGGGTGCTGTTTGTCCTTTAAGTGACACCGTAGCTCCACAAGAGGGAGATTTGTAAAGGTAGCAACCAGGTGTGATCAATTAAGAAGCTGCTTTGTTTGAGCTTGAGCTAAGAAGGCTTGACGTCCATGCTTCACCACTCAAGCTTCACTGCAAAAGAAAAGGATATTTTGACGCCTGTTTTACAACAGAAGAGAAATGATTATATGTTGCATCCTTGGTGAGCGCAGTGAGGTATGTTTTGTTTGAAGTTTTTGTAACTTTGCATTAAGTGTTGGAACCAAAGGTGAATGCCCTTGTTTTATTGATGTCTCAATTAAGAAATGTTGTACCTGTGAGAACGGTATGGTAATTTGCTGTTTGTTTGCTGTTTTGTATACCATGATACAGTTTTCACGGTGCTATGGGTGATGTTGGACTGACTCTGCTGTAAGTAAAATAAAATACACCTTGAGCATCAGTCGAGACTCTCTTTGGGATCCAAGGGTTGCTACAGTGAAAACTCAGCGCTACATCTGGGTCGTCTGCTGGGTCGTTCCTGCCGGTTTCGTGGCGGAAGATAAGGCCTCTTGTGTTACCATCTTAAACAGAGACTGCAGATGTGGTGAGAGAACTTTATGAAGAGATAATTCC
Organism: Neoarius graeffei; assembly: GCF_027579695.1. Taxonomy (NCBI): domain Eukaryota; kingdom Metazoa; phylum Chordata; class Actinopteri; order Siluriformes; family Ariidae; genus Neoarius; species Neoarius graeffei. The sequence goes on from NC_083586.1 coordinate 31,541,529, forward strand.
AGATGAACTGAACCTTCTTGGCATAGTCCTTCACCCATGGGTACAGTGACTTTGGTTATGAATGAAGTTTTGAGTTAAATGCTTGAGAAGATATGGCTATCTAGAATGCTCAAAATGGAAGAGTAAAGTGAATGTTTAATGGTTTTATTTGAATGTTTTAAATTTTTATTTTGAGTGTTTCAAATTACATGGTAAAGAGAAGCCTTGTTTACATTCTGAGGTTAATACAAGCAAGCTCAGGCCCATATTGAATGCAGTTTAAGTAGTAGCCTAATGATTTGTGTTGGGCCTATTGTCTTTTTTCTTTAATGCTTGAAAGGGATTGGTGCAATAGAACACAAATTAATAAGTCCATTTCAGTTTTATCACATAAAAGGATAACTGCAATTACACAGTTTTAAGTTCAAAATGTCAGTGACTGAAGAAAAGGGTAAATCCACTGGTGAGAGAGACCTCTCTGAAGAACCTCCAGAAGAAGAAAATTTAGCTCGCACACAAGAAGTAGTCTCTGGTACTCGTGAAAGGCAACTCACTGACAGAGACAAACAGATGCGTGAAGATCAAGCTAAAAAGCATGTAAGGGCATTCTTAAAATCTTATGAATCCTGGAAAGGGATAGCAAAAGAATGTAGGAAAAGCCTAAAGCAATTCTGTTCAAAGGAGGATCTTGATAAAATAAATGAGTACATTCAAGGTGGATATGATCGTGTACATCAGAATTATGAGCCATTGCAGCGCAATTCAACTAACACTCAAGATATTGTGCGGAAAATGGATGCTTGTAATACACTGACCACAGAAATATGTGATATAGCGAGTAAACGAATGGAAATGGGCGTTGCCCGTGATACCTTTAAAGCAGAGGTTGAAAAGCAAAGAGTGAGAATGATTTTAAACAGAGATGAATATAAATCTATCTTTGGTGGAACAAACACTGAAAGTGTCATCTCAGAAGGGACTGAAGGATTGGATGACATGTCTGTAGCCAATTCTAAGGCTTCCAGTAAGCGAGCAGATGCAGAAGCAGATCTTGCAGCCAAATTGGAGCAAGCAAAGTCTATGCAGGAGATACAAGCTCAACAGAGTAAACTCATTAAGTTGGAAAGTGATTGGAAAATTCATGAGTCACAGGTGATGGCACAAATGAGGCAAAAGCAAGCTGAAGTTGAGTTGAAACTAGAGGAGAAATCAAGGCTGAAAATTATGCAAGCAGATATGGATGTTAAGATGGCTGCAGCTCGGGCTCGGATATATGACAAATTTGAAGGTGGAGTGGAAAATGAAGTGAGGGAGTGCCATGAATTAGGCCCTGCTAAAACCACTACACTTATGAATTCAAATCGACATCTGAGTGTAGGAGCCACAGTGTTGCACACACCATCTCATAGTTCAACAACCATATTGGCTGATGCAATTGCAAGTTCATTAAGTTTAAATCGCCTTCCTGTTCCTGAACCAGCTGTCTTCTCTGGTGATCCTCTGAAGTTTGTTGATTTTAAAATGTCTTTCCTAACCTTAATTGGTAGAAAACCTATTCCTGCCAGTGAAAAGATTCTCTACTTAAAAGGCTACCTGACAGGAGATGCACGTAAAGCAGTAGAAGGGTTCTTCTACCGGAGTTCTGAAGATGCATATGAGGGTGCCTGGGCAGTTTTAGAGGAACGCTATGGAAATCCATTTGTTGTACAGAAAGCATTCAGAGACAAACTTATGAAATGGCCTAAGATTAATTCAAATGATTCTTTGGCGTTAAGAGAGTTTGCAGATTTCTTAAAAAGCTGTGTAGAAGCAATGCCCCATGTTAAAGGACTGACCATTCTGAATGACTGTGAGGAAAATCATAAACTTCTGAAAAAACTGCCAGATTGGATTGTGTGCAAATGGAGCAGAATTACTGTAGAAGAGCTTGATACATCAGGGGAATATCCAGCTTTCAATCACTTCAGAGTTTGTGTTAAAAGAGGCACGAATAGCCTGTAATCCCATAGCCTCTCCCTTCTTTCTGAATTCTAGAACCCCAGAAGAGAAGCCATCTAAAAGAGCAAAGGCTCTTAGCACAAGTGCCCAATCAAAAGATTACACAAAGGTCTCAGAACGTGTATCATTTTTAAGACCCAGGTTGCCTTGCCTCATCTGCAAAGAAGAATCACATGGCATAGCCAAGTGTCCAGTTTTCGCTGCAAAGTCCATGGCAGATAAACAGACATTTGTACATCAGAATCATCTTTGCTTTGGATGTTTGCGTAAAGGTCATATCACAAAAGATTGTAGGACAAGACATATCTGTGGGGTGTGTGGCCGCCGCCATCCAACCTGTTTGCATGATGAGAGAAGGAGAAAACCTGGAGAAACTATGGTGAAAGATTCTATTTCAACAGAGGGGCAAGTAACTCAGGACATCCATAAAGTTAACTCCCATGCTGTCATTAGAGAGGCATCTGCCACTTCAAGTATTGTTCCTGTTTACCTGTCATCTGTGAATGAACCTAAAAAAGAAATTCTCACATATGCTCTTCTTGATACACAGAGTGATTCAACCTTTGTCTTGGAAGATCTTGCCAGAGAGCTGAATGTAGTCACTCAACCGTTGCAATTGAAACTCAGCACAATGATTGCTGTAGATATAGTTATCCCCAGTCAAAGTGTGGTTGGCCTGCAAGTTAGAAGCTTCCACAATGACAATCATATTCTGTTACAACAAGCATATACACGTGACTTTATTCCTGCTGACAAATCTTGTATACCAACTACATTTACAGCATTGCAATGGTCTCATCTTAAACATCTGGCACACGAGTTGCCATCACTTCAAGATTGTGATGTGGGCCTGCTGATAGGCTATGATTGTCCTTTAGCTCTGGCGCCTTTAGAGGTCATCATTGGGCATGAAAATGAGCCATTCGCGCAGAAGACTGAGCTGGGGTGGAGCATCATAGGTGCAGCAAATCCACATCTGGACAGACAAGGAAGCTAGAGGTTCGTGCACAGAGTTCTGGTGAAGGAGATTGCTGTGCCATCTTCTGCAGATATTCTGAGAGTTCTGGAGTTAGACTTCAGTGACAGAAATTCTGAAAACAAACTTGTTTCACAAGATGATGTGCACTTCATTCAGCACCTTAGTAAAACAATACGACAGAGACCAGATGGTCATTTAGAGATGCCTCTTCCGTTTAAAGGCCAAAAGCCCTCCTCTACTGCCAAATAATAAAAAACTGGCCATAATTCGTCTTCAGCATTTGAAAAGGAAATTAAAAGCCAATCAGCAATTCCATGATCATTACAAAGTCTTTATGGAGGAAGTGATTAGCAATGGCGATGCAGAGCCGGTTCCAGAGGCAGTGATTGAAGAGGTCTGTTGGTTTATACCTCATCATGGGGTATACCATCCTAAGAAACCCGGCAAGCTAAGGGTGGTCTTCGATTGTTCAGCTAAATTTCATGGCATTTCCCTCAATGACACCTTACTGACTGGCCCAGATCTCATTAACTCCTTGGTGGGAGTTCTCTGTCGCTTCAGAAAGGAAGCTGTCGCTATCATCTGCGACATTGAAAGGATGTTCCACCAATTCTTTGTCACACCTGAGAACCGTAGTTATTTGAGGTTTCTATGGTGGGAGCATGGAGACCTTGAACATGAGCCCAAAGAATACCAGATGGCTGTCCATATTTTTGGCGCTGCGTCTTCCCCAGGCTGCGCCAACTTCGGCTTGAAGTATTTGGCGCAACAGTACGAGTCTGACTATCCTTCCGCAGCT